>NW_026019009.1:0-5388 GCF_020466585.1 Dendroctonus ponderosae | reverse complement strand
AGAACGTGTTTTAGTATGTTGTCGATACAACGAGTTCTTTAAGGCCTTCTTTTTAAGACTGAAATTCATCGGTATAATTCGGTTGAGCTTAACTATTTATGCTTAGATCAGCGACTCTAAATAATGAGTCGATTTTCTCTGAATATAAACATGGATATTGCTTTTCTCCTTTTTGCTGACAAAGAGGAATGATAAAATTTATGTGGTATGTCCAATATCGGTACTATCAAAGAGTTCGCAGAAAATGCTTCTATCTAATATCAACATCAAATGTCCGATGTTTTCGTTTCAGGATCTAACATCGATGTTTTATCGATGTCCTAAATTTCTAACATCTATGGTAAAAATATGGAGCATCGAGCGAATCACATCGACGTTTGCGAAACATCGATGTTTTTCTCCCATCCCTACTCCAACGCTTAATTTGCGCGTAGTCTCTATTATAACTTCCGTTCAATCAGGCGGTCAGCTCGTCGTTCACCTAAATAAATTTGCCAATCTTTGGATTTCGTTTTGCTACCTGAGTTCATTCTAGCACTATTAAATGGAGATTTTACATTAATATTCAAAAACATCAACATGTGAATGTATGTAAAAAAGTCTGAATTAATATGGCAAATGTAGCCAAATTTCCATAATCTGAAAATGTCTAGTATTTCTTCGTTTAATAGTTCAAAAGCATTAAATATTTGCCTACATATTGGGCCTCAATTGGGGTTATTCTTTTGAGGAATAATTGCCGTTCAACCAATAACATCACATATAATTTCGTTTTGCAAAGATTAGTTTAGTCGCAAATAACAAACGCACTTAAATTAATCTCTTGTTTCTGATGCAACTCATGTGCGATTATAAGGCGCAGAGAAGTCAGTTTTAAGAATTACCAAGGGGAAAAAATGTTTTTATTCTAGAATACCCAACGAGAAATAATGATAAAAACGGGCAAAAGCGCATGCAGCAAGCGTTGGCAATGTATAAGTCGTTTCACTCGAGCCCTTCTGCAGCGATTCTCAGTGACGCTGCTGAGAAGCGCGTTTTGAAGGTACATTGATTTATATGGAGCTATTCACACGGGCGTGACCACCGAGTTAGCAGCGCTTCTGTGGCGTTCAGTGGTTGATTTCCGCCGAAGCGCGTCAAAAAGAAGCGCCACTGATAGCGATACATTGGTTCAAATGCTGGCGTTCACACAAGCCACTTCAGTCTGCTTCAGGTTAACGTGCGCTTCTGAGCAGTGCCACCGAGAAGCGCTGCAGAGTGACTCGTGTGAAAAGCTCGAAGGCCTATTTATATTATTGCGCCGTGAAATTGTTTGAATAAAGAACAGTTGCTTAATTACACTGATTCAACACTCTTAGAACTATGATGATCCAAACGACATAACTTTTAAAATATATTCTACTATTACCCGGTGTTTTTGCGAATTTATGTCAGAAGAAATCACTATTTACGTAACATTTGTCACTAAAATCTCAAATCTGAAAAAACCAAGGAGCAAAACGGCAATAAAGCTTACTTTAAGGTTTAGTTCACGCTTTGTGCAAATATTCTCTGCACTATCCAAAATACTAGATCTATGACCTATCCAGCGAAATCAACCGATTTTGAATCACCGTGTGCGCAATTTACTCAATATTTGGCAATTTTTGGTCTTCCCAAAATTCCGAAATGCAAAGATATAACATTCAGTTAAGTGTAGTAAAAAACCAAGTGCAAAATAGTATCATTTTTGCATCTGGTTCCGTGCAAGCTTGCAATGACCCGAAAAGTAAGTAAGTCGAATTGAGTTTGTATAAAATGGCTCGAAAGCAATTTTACCTTTATAGCGACCCCTTCAGAACGAATTTTACGCTCCATGAAGCATATTTTGGAGGAGACAATAGAAAGGATTGGAAATGTACATTACCGGTTGAAATAAACGATTTGAACAATTATGATTAACTGATAATTTGAGACTAACTTGGTACTAACATTTGATGATAAATCATAAATTTAAAGTCACACCCCGAAAGTGGCTTAATATAATTTTATTGCTCATTGGGGCGACCTTCAAGTAGAACAAGGATTTTAAGTAATATGGAAGGTTTAACATAGAACGCAATAAACATTTCGAATAATAAAACTGAAATACACTGAATATTTTTTTGTGGTAAAGGGTTTAAACGATTTCCTGGGAAATACGGAAAATGTTGGTCTTCTTAATAAATCCGCAAATTCTCTATAGACAAATCTCAAAGCAAACTACACTTTGAAGTGAAAGAAATTCAATTTAAACGAGGAAGTTAGAATATTGCATTCGCAATGATGGTTTTGCTTAACCTGTCTACGAAAAGTGAAAAAATTATCCTGGTTGCATATATCATTATAAAAAATGGACATGTCTCAAACGCGTCATAGAAAGGGGATGCTTAATTCAAATATAGGATGCCCATGCTTGGCAGTAATGCGAGAACACCGAAATTCACAAATTTAAGTTAACAGTTAGATGTTCCTGACACAGAAAATATATCATTTAATTTATTAGTCAACATCAAGCAATTTATGTTGTACGTGTTTCGACTATTGAAACGCTCTGCTCTGTTATTAGATGTATAATTCATATATATTCAATTGCAATTTGCATGCTTATAATTTGCATCACCTGAAAGTCACCACTCGGTTTAGATGCCAATTCTCCATACCTACCTATTAGAATACAAAGAGAGCGCATAAATTAATTGCTAATTTATAAGCCTCAGTTAAAAGTTTTACCTAGTGAGATTAGACACTAAATACTGCTTCACCCTTATGATCTTATCAAGCAAAAAATGTAAGCCCCTATGGGAGAAAATCAGCGATGGAATAACAATTAGTTTGCGCTTTATGTACATGCGGTAAAGTTTTAGAAATTCCTATCACAAATTTAACAGATACGGCAGCATATCGTTGCTGCCACACAAAAACTTTTTCTGTTGCTTTTGAAGTAGGTAAATGGGAAATTAAGTAATATGGCTCCTGCTTATACTAATATTTATTAAATCCGGATAACACTTTAAGGCGATAACCTAATTAAATACCTATTCCATAATCTACACTTGAAGACGCTAAGTAAATTATCAACATCCAGTTAAAAGACATGCTGCTCTTAGGTGAAAGCTAAAATGTATATTTGCTTTGACAAAATTTATTTTGAACTACCCTTACTTACAAAAACGTTTCAATTTGCGAAAGAACACGTGCAATAATATGCAGAATGCATCATAGGCAACACGCGGACAAAATTTGCATCATCGTGCGTTCAACTTTCTTCGGCTATGTTATGATTAGTCAATATATATGAATTTTAATGCAATAGTGTGTTGATGGTAATAATCTAACTGACTGTACAATAAAAAAATAAAAGTGGCTATGAGGGATTTTTAGAAATCTAATTCAGAAAAGTGAATTCCCGAAATATTATGTACTCGTTTCACGGTTTCCTTACGACATGACGGATTTGTTTTCATCTACATATACTATAACTATACTGCAGGGTGATTCAAAATTGGCGTCATTCCTCTAGAGTTGTTGTTTGGAGGTGTCTTGGGAGTACATAAAAAATAGTCAAAAAATTAAATGTTATTAAAAACTCAGATATTTGCAAAAAACTAGATCAGAAGGATGCCGACAATGTTTTTCAAGGTAATCTGCCTAATTAACATTTTGTAATTACTTACCTGTTCCTTCGTAATTATAAAAAACTCCGGTAACCATAGATAAACACGATGCAAAGAAAATAAAAGAGACAATAACATGCGCTGAGGTTAGGATAACGGTGCCACCTTGCATTCAGTGCTGCGACAGCCGAATGCTGCCATCTTTTTGGGGCAAATGAGTGATACACCTAAATAGGTCACAACTGTCATCCAAAACCACCGGTTAAAGGTTATGTATCATCAATCAATAACCAACTCAAAAACCGCAAGGAGAAGTAACAGCTAACGGCAAGAGAGAGAACTACACCGGAGGATAGCAACAGCCAACAGGTGGTGCAGGTGCAGAGATACGGAATGCGCCCGAGGAATCGCATCGGAACAGTGCAAGCGTTTAAGCACACCACCTCTGAAGATAAAAGCTACTTGTGCTTGCGAAACAAAAAGAACAAAAAACACACCAATACATTGATCGTCTTTTACTCCAAACAAGTTAGTGCCTATGTAATCACCTTATTGTGCACTATTCTCGAGCAGCTTCTCGTATTCGGTTAATTATCTCCTGCTCAATTTGTACCGGTGTTCAGTAATCTATTGGTTTAATGTGTTCTTGTTCTGTGTGTATCTTACCGACGTGGTAAGAATATAGCTCTTCCTCGGAATTTATATAGTGCCTGAATAAGTTTCAGTTGTTGTGCTATGTTATGAATAGCCCTTGAAGGTTCTGCTGCAATTATCTCAAATATCTGTTCCTCTGTGACTGGAACCCGAACATCTTTGATCGTCCAATATCTTCTCGGGAGCCTCAGGATCCAATCATCCAGTGTCTCTAGCCTTTTGCTGGTGTAAGTCCGTGCAGCTGCTGCTCTGTAGCATTTCTTCCTCAGGCTCAGAAGCTTCAAAGTAAGTCACAATTTAACAAATGCTTGTTATTCTTGTCAAAAGCTGCGTATCCTCAACTACCTGATAATGACAATCATAACTGCCGCTTTGACTTTTCCTCAAAAAATTGCAGAAGAGTAAATAGTGATATTTTTTCGAGGCTGTACTGACCCATCAGTACAATGAAAGCTCTCAAGCAAACCACTTCTAAAGATGCAAGCCACTCGTGCTTGCGAAACGTCAGGAAGAAAATATATTGTACGGCGGCTTACAATCCCGAAAAGCTCACGTTTTTAGAAGAGTACTTTCTTAATATGAAAAATTTTCGAAATTTGAGGTAAAGATGGTAATGTTTCTTTTCGAATGCTCAAAGACGATTTTCGACTGTTAATTTCTTCTAGCAATCTTTGAAAAAAAATTTGTCAAGATTTTTATCGTAGTATTTCCAAGTAAGTCCTAAAACGCCCTAAAATTAATGACGCCAATTTTGAATTACTCTGTATACTCTACAGGGTGATTCAAAATTGGCGTAATTTCTTTTAAGGGGTGATAGAGGCTCACTTGGGGAGTACGAGACAAATATTGAAATTTTTTTTTCGAAAATTTCTAGAAGATATTAACAGTTGAAGATCGAATTTCAACTTTGTTATTAAGCATTATTTAGAAATTGTTTCATGTTTAATTGACAGCATATTGGAATACTTATGTATTCAAAAAGAAAAATTACGAACTTTGCTTGAAAATTTTCGATATTAAAAAAGTTTTCTTCTACAATTTTTTGATGAAAAGTCACAGCGGCAATGACGTGTTTTGTTATTAACAGATGGTTACAGGT
>NW_026019008.1:0-6400 GCF_020466585.1 Dendroctonus ponderosae | reverse complement strand
TTCTTGCTCACTTTGCTTCCGAGAAACATGCGAAACGGGACGGAAAACACGAAATTTTGCAATAATCTTACGCCACCCTTGCACCAAACGACGATAATTTTTCTAATTTCATAGACAACAGAAGACTGTATCTTTTCTACATAACCCCCCCCCCCTAAATTTAAAGTTGGATCCGCCCCTGAGCAGCAAACGAATCTATAATTAACCCTAAAGTGCTGAAAGTTCTTTCAAAACTTGCACTGAAAGATGGTACTGCCATTGCAATATTACATAGTTTATTAATTTGATGGAAGACTAAACTAAAATTTAGCAAAAAAGTGTGAGATCTGTTAAAGTGTTTATTTTTAGATTATTTGTGACTTCATACCTCTTAGTGGTATCTGGAAATGCCTTTGTCTCGTTTTCAATTCAAACTATTTCACATTGGTAATGGTTAGCTAAAGAAACGAACATTCTAAGTTTAAAAAAATGGTGGAAGATGGATTAAATGTACTAAATCATGTTTTTAAACCCAGCTTTTGTGTCTGCAGCCCTTTTCCAGTTCTTGTAGCCTTCAGTAACAAAACTAAAACGGGAAAAATCTACAACGGAAAACGGAATACAGCATCTTTGAGAATGCTGTACTTAATTTGTTTTTATGAAAACTTGCTACGACCCGGCTGTCTTGAAAGTTCATGTAGCGATGAAGCCAAACCAATGACTTTTTCCTCTATATGAAAATATTTGGCTCTTGTCCTAGCAGGAAACAAGTACCCATATTTAGATTAGAAAATAATTTACTAATATTAAGGACTTAAAAATTTACTTCTCAATTCCCGAACAACTGGGAGTGTTTTCACGTTCACTAGCATTATTGTCGAATTTCGCTATTAAAAGTGGTTGGGCGAGACAAATTTTGGTTGGGCGCTCTAACTACTAACCATTTATTTCCTGCATAAGAAAATTAGTGTCTTTTAAAAATAGAGAGCTGAATAGTCCTACTATTGGTTAAGATTAAAACAGCGGAGCAAAAAACATATTTTTTTTTAATAATCAGATATTTTCTCTTAAACAAATTTGTCAATATTGTCACAGTACAGCCTGTATTATCGCTTTTTTAGGTAATTTGCTCACAATTTTGACCAATCCTGCTTAAAATGAGTCTATCTATTGGCCATATGGAAAGGCGCCGATAAAGTTTGTGCACCCAGGGGGCAAAAGAGCGCGTTATGTAAGTCGAAAGCGACGTTAATACGTGAATATCGTTTCCATTTCAATCAGACTTGCAATTAAGCACCTCAATTAGCCTCCAGGCTGCTTAGAAGAATGGATGAAGATTGTGGGAGCCGGACGTAGGACCAATTAATATGAAATACATTGGCCAATAGTTGTTAGCAACTTTTCAAAATGTCGCTAATCGCGCCTGATGCAATCATAACAGCGCGAGTCTGCCAATCCCAAACAGTGTAACAACCTCCTGAGCAATTGAGTTCAATAACCATTGCTCTATTTATTTACTTTTTTTAAATAGATCCAGCAGCAGCAGCTGTAGGTAACGGATCGTTCATTAGAAAAATTGGCAATAGACTTTGCCAAATTGTGGGCTAATTTAGATTGGGTGGGCTGCAGAGGTCCGAATCGAGGTTAAAACAGAAAATTGTACTGAAAGCGGCCTTTCTGAGCCAACCATTGGCTTCTGAGCCAACCATACATTCAAATTACAGCACAAGGAAGATGGGACTGAACAATGTACTTTTTGCAAAGTATTTTTTGGATCATTGGAACACCGCCGGAGGTGCAGACACGGAAAAAAATTCCTTAACCCTCAATTTTTCATGGAAATCGCATCCTAGTTTTATTAATTTATAATAAAATAATGAAATGGGTGGAAAAATAATTTTTCCACTGGCCGTTTTGCGTAATTCCTCAAAATCAAATAAAAGGTTTGGGAATTTGCAATTTTTCACTTCCCAGCACTGTATTCCCAGATGCTTCTTGCCTCCGCACTTCAATCCGTATTCCTCCGGACGCCGAATGTTAATTACAATGAAGTCAATTAAGTGAAACCAAAGCTCTGCATTAAGTTTTTTTTGTGATGCCGCGAAAATTAAGTTGATTATTTTGTCTGGAGATAAACGACCTTTCATGTGAACAGAACCATCGAATTTGGCCATTCGATTCTACTGGCATGTAAATGTTAACATGTGATGACGACTGAACCGTTAGCGAGCTCCACGAAATAGTTTCGAATGGCCAAAGGCCCACAGAAGAATCGTAAATTATTGGCTTGTTTTGCCATCTAATTACGAGATGGAGGGCATTTGCTTCTATTTCTGCGTCAATCTAATTGCCGAATCGCGTCTATTTTCGTTGAAACCAACCTCTAGGCGAATTCCGTCTTGGAAATGCGAAGATTAAATAAACAGGGCCATAACCTTCCGCAAAATTGTTTTTGTAATCTCATGTTGGGTCGGCTGGCCGAATAAAAAGAGCGGATGTCGGCATTTTATGTCTATTAGTCAAATGTTTAATGATTGCGAATGCTGCCCGCCAATTAGAACTATGCTTGGACCTTTGAAAATGCCTTTTTCACACCGAAATTTTTTATTGTTTACATCTCAGACAAACGCGGAAGCAAATGATGTTTATGGATTTCATATCCTATTTAAAACTTATATTTTGCTGTGGTGAATTCGTCGCTGTCTTCAGCTGGATTTTTTTCAAGTTGATGCACTAATCCTTGAGGATTCATGGTTTTTGGATCAAATATTACATTTGTTTTCTTGCCCCGTTTTCGTCGATTTCTGAGGAACGCAATGCGGACAAAAAAAGAGAAATAAAATTATTTTAAAAACTCCCTTTTCCAGAAAGCGATTTCAAGTGGCGAAATAATCCGAATTGGTAAAAAGTGTCTGTAGAACGTCCTCAGTTTCAGCGATGATGACAGACGCTGAAGAAACTAGGTCAAGACTAAATTTGTACTCAGTGGGCAGTTTTTGTACCAAGACACTAAAAAATTCACTACCTGCCTAAGGCACTCGGTTGCTTCATCACCATATGAATCTTACATGAGAATAAATTTACAGGGGGTTATTAAAATCCGTTCTTCCTTGACGCTTCATTCGTTTCCAGACATTTTTCCTTAATAAAAATTAGGTCAGATCCTCTTCTATTGAGCCAAAAAATGTCGCAGCCCCATTTTGATTACGGGATGTCCTGCATTAATCAGTCGTGTGCTGAAAATGCAAGCGATGAAGCCATTCGTGCTTGCGAAACATCCGAAGGACATTCTTTTCCACGTCGGTCTCAAAAGCCGTAAATCTCACCAGCTTTAACCAGAATATTGCCATCTTTTCCCATGCCCTCCAGCTCAGCCCTAATAATCCTTCTGCATCAATACCGGCAATTTCCTCGCCCCCTGTATAACAATAAGTAAACACCCGCATCTCTTGCATCGGAAACAGAATGGGACAATCGGGGCTTGAAACGCACCCCAAGGTAAAGTCTATCAGTGGCCTTTTGGACTTAGCATTAATGCCATTAAGGAAGAATATTTAGCTAAATGGAGTTTTAATGTTGACCAGCGAACCAAGGAATGTTTGCCTGTTTATAAGTAGCTAATTAGTGAATTAGTGAATCATGCACTATTAGGCACGCTGATGCCCTTTGCATTTGATTAGTCTTGGTAAACTTCCTGAACTCGATTGATTATTGCGCCATTAAGCTTCAAATATCTATGGATCTATCAAAAAACCATTGCAAAATTTGGGAGCGTTTCACTTCATTACATTTTGCGGTCCGGTGACATGGTGAAATATTTTCTAAAGGACCACCCTGTATAAGACACAAAAACTGTTCAAATTTTTGTTTTTCTTAAGAATCGGTTTTGATAATGTTTAAGAGTTTTATTGTATAATTACAGTTTTATCAATGTTTTCTTATCCAATCGCGCTTAGAGAAAGTACATTAGAGACTAGAAAAACCGATGAAAAAAATTGCAAGATTCACTCAAACCATCGGAACTTGCAATTATTTGAAGCTGGGCTGGAAAAATTAACCGCGAATGTAAATAAATACACATTGGAAAAAATAAAAGACTAGAAGAATAGGGTGCTTTCATTGCATCAAAAATTCCTACAAACTGAACATTAATCTATGGTAATATATATGTGGAAGACTAAATACGTTTATCTATCTATCTATTGCTGTTTTGTTAATTATTTAATAAACAAATTCAGCTGAAATTCAAATTATTCATGAATCTCTAAAACGCAATCCTATTGGTTGTGACGTCCTTGGTCATATAAATGGCGGATTGTTTACGTTCGGTGCATAGTGTTTAGTTGTGTGGTTGTGTTTCATTAATTATTTTGTGGATTTAGATAAGTTATAGTTTGTGTTAAACTAAAAAATGGCTTCAGAAGGATTCCTTAAAGCGTCAGCAAACAATTTACCATGTGTACATATTTTTATGGTTACCGAATTTTTAAAAAACTACGAAAGCTTTAATTTAGCCGAACTTAAGGGTCTCAAAGCAGCAGCGTAAGTAAAAATCCGTAAACTCATTATTAGTTACTCTCTCCTTAATATACTAATCTGTATGTAATGGTTTAAATTAGGAAAATGATATATAGAATTTCACTTATTCAACTTAACCTAGCTTATACACATGGCTGCTTTAAAAGTAAAATGAACTCTTAAATTTGTATTTTGGACATCACGAGAACAATATGGTGATGTGCTATCGGATATGTGGAATTGAAACACGAGGGTTTTTTGTGCCCTGTGCAAGGTAGAATTTGCCCAGAACACAGAGTACGATTGAAGGAATATTCTGTCTGCCTCATCATTAGCTTTTTGTTCGTACTTTCATTAAAATGATCCTCGCAACAAAAAAACATTGATTTTGATTTAGGAATGTAAGTAGGAAACGTCTAGCTGCTTTGAACCATAAAACTTTACGTGCATAATCATGGGGAACGGTTAGAAAGAGTTTGTTTGGAGCACTTATTGAGGTATTCTTGCATCCTGGCACAAAACACCACTACTTTGTGATTCATACATGTCACTATTTTCGATTATGCAAGATAATAATAATAATCAATAAAATGATAATCACAGTAACTTAAATAATAAAACAAAGCTGCGAAAACAACAAAATAAACACGAGACACTTTGTTGATATGACCTGCTACGTCACAATTGGGATAGGCAACCGACCATACGAATTCGGCGTTTTTGGCGGAAAATATTTGATTTCAATTTAAATTAGCTTTAAAATTATTATGAAGACTTTTCTTGCAAAAAAAATTATATCAGTGTAATGTTTGTCATAACTACTTTCTACATAAACATATCAACATTTTAAAAAAAGTGAAAACATCCTATTATGCTTACCAGCGTGCCCGAAACTGTATAGTCAAATTCCCAATTTTCTGCACATGGGGGTTTTGGAAGACACACTGCGAAATTTCCTTGGAGTAATTTTTTCTTATTCTTTCTCTCTTCTTCTCCCGGATATTTTAGGGAAAAAGCGATTTTCGTCGATTGGATAGTTTGTTCTCATTTACCTGAGCTCTGACCTTAAATGTTATATCCTATGGGAAATTTCCTTTATACAATATCCTTAAATCTAAAATTCCTGGATACATTGACTCAATAAAAATTATGCAAATTTATACTCCATCAATTAATTAATACAAATTTTTCAAAATTCTGACGTTATTTAATCTGCGGTTATAACTGAAAAACTTGGGAAGGTGCAATTCGATGAGAGAGTCCTGGCTGATTGAAAAATCAACTCAACGTCGAGCGTTTTCCCGTGAAATTCCCACATTAATATTAAGGACGCATAACGAAACTGCCATGTTATGAACTGATCTAAGATTAGAACTGAATGTTTGACCAGACGACAGGTCAGACCGTTTTCGGCGAACCCGGTTGTTCACTCGTTGATATTTTGTCTGGAATTTGGCGGCTCCACTCTTCCCATCTCAGCCAACAGTGGTATAACCAGCCGCATTACATTTCCGGTCTAAAACTACTGCTCGTCTGATCCAGCTCGATTTTTTTCTGCGCCGAACTACCAAAGCTTCCCATCGATTCACCTTGCCTCTAACCTCGATATCCCGAAATAAGCGCGATTATTAATCGAATCCAACGACTTCCCATCCATTTCTCTCAGTGGGATTTACACAATTTACTCAACTATTTTTCTGACACGATGATTGACTTCGACTAGTCAAAAGGCTTCAGCTCTAACTCATTTCATTTAGTTTGAAACGTTTAAAACAGTAGTGTTTTTTTTATCAAATTAAATCTGTTCATTTCAGGTCTGGGAAAGTCAGCGGAAAGTGATACTTGGCTTTTAAACTAGTTTTACTATTATTTACCGTCTTAAAAACCTTCGTCTTTCCAAGAT
>NW_026019007.1:0-6442 GCF_020466585.1 Dendroctonus ponderosae | reverse complement strand
CGCGATGGCAATACTAGTTTATAATATAATTTCAATATTCTTGTTAGTCTAATAATTTATAAATGGATTAGGAAGTAAAATGTAATTTAATTTCCATTTTCATGTAAAATGTATATGTTATTTAACATTTGACATTTTTTAATAGTTGCAGTACTTGCTGGCATTTCCATTATCATCATCTAATGCTACTAAAGTGGCAATGGTTTTATGTTAACTGTAGTAAGAAAAGAATTGGGACGCTCTATTTTATCTTGTTCTGGATTATTTATCATCTTTAATTGTAACTTTGAATCAAGAAATTACATTAAATTTTGCGCTCTATCAGAAGAAAAATTAACATTAAAATATCCACTTATAATAAATGGTAATTTATGGTAGTTTTGACCTAACTGACCTGACCTAAATGGTAATTTATGGTAGTCCAGTAAACTGGAACCTTAAGGCCGGTCGTCTTTTGGATGCGCTTTCGTCCGAACTGCGTTCGTCAGAAATCGCATGAAAAGGAGCAAAAGATTAAATTTCATTGCAACGTAATGGAGCTCATCCACTATAACCGAAATAATTCGTACGAAATATTCACTCGTCACTCATGAGTAGAATTTTCAATTTATCCAACGATGCCAAAACGAATTATGTGGCTTAAATGGGGCTTGTGAAATTTCGAAACATTCTTTCGAAAAATCTAAAACTTCTTGAAATCAAGACTTTTTGAGAAAACTGCCAACATTTTCTTACTTTTTCTTGGTTCAGTTTCTAAAACGGCCACTTAGTTCTGTGTGGAATGATGAAAAGATGAGCGTTCTTGCTCAATTTGCTTCCGAGAAATGAGCAAAAATGGAAGGAAAAACATGAAATTTTGGCATAATCATGCACCTAAGTGTCTGATATTCAAATTTTGCTTTCTGGGTCAAAACTACTCGAATTTTCTCACTCATGTTGTTATGACTAAATCGAATTTTCGAAAAATATTTTTCAGCTTTTGCTATTTCTGATATACTCTCTAAGAGCAATGAATAAAAAAGGTTGTTAGAATAGACATTTACGGGGATATTTTGAAATATTCAAACTCGTGCAAGACCTTTGAAGTTGTATTAAAAATCGCTATAAAATACCACAAAGTAATGATGTAGTCACTTTAATTATATCGGTTCAAATAGGTCAAGTGGCGTTATTGTTATTGATTTTTAAAACATTCTTTCATTCGGATATGTAAAGTTGAGCAACGATTAAATGACTCTTGTTTCTTACAGTCATAATGTAATAACCAATGGGTTGATCGTGTTTAAGCCAGTTTTAAATAGATTATATATTACTGTCCAACCAAGGTCAAGCTGTTTCATATTATTTTCACTTTTCTTCTATTCACTTATTTAAGTGGATATATATCCAGTCTTGGAAGATTTACGACTTGGAAGAAATATGGAAGTAACGACTTGTTAGTAATTACGTTGTGCCTGATGTGAGATAAACTAGATGATTAAATATACATATTTCAATGTGGTTGTAGTAGAACACAAGCATAACGAGATTGTAAATTTTTGAAATTACGTTAGTTTATGAATTTTTCTTTAGTATGGCTTAGTTTTGATTGCTGTGTTGATATGATGATGCCGTAATGACTAATTTTCAAGGGAACTGTGGTAAAAAATAGCAATACTTTTCATATTCCAACCATAGTTCCTAAGTGAGAAAGCTTTTACTCTTCTGGGAGACGTTTACGAACCTCTCCGATTCACAGTCTTAGAGCGGTAAGTTTTCCATACACACAAAACTTCCTTAACAATCCCGTCGGATTAGATTTTTTCCAGACACTAAACAGATGAGGAATTCTGACATGTTTCCGAACAACTTCCAATATTTTTTACTTTTATTCATTTATGGAGAGAGAGAGCAGAGATGCAGACTACTTGAATAATGCAAAATCATGGTCCAAAACGTAAGCAAGTTCTAATTAATTTAATTCCCCAATTGATAGCATTAATCACGTGTACAGTGTTTTCGATTATTATATCTTCATCGAACACGCACTGTTTAAATTTTACAAATGTAGTGGCAATTTTAAAAAGTTGAAAATTTACGTCGAAACGTTTTACGTTGGAAATTTAGGTAAAAGCTCTAAAACTGCATGGCAACCAGGGGCAAGTCAATGCAATGCTTTACTTGCCGAAAGCTGCATCGTGCTACCTGGAAAGAAAGAAGAAAAACTGTTTGGAACAACAGCCAATCTGTCTAAAGCAATGTTATTCAAAATCAGACAGAATCCTTAAAAGAAGAGAGAAATAAAGAAGAATCGATAAAACTTCAGTTGCCATTCGAAAAAGTATTCAGTTCAAACTAAGGGATTTATAGTTTAGAAATCATTCCTGTCAGCTTTCAGCAAGCTGGCGCCCCATCCTCCATTTTCTGCCCATTAATCATCGAAAATGGCACACGGCACTTGATCACTCAATAAAAATTTACTGCGAATAGAAAACTAAAATCTTGCAATTCGCAAGCCGAATAAACTACCGCACTTGCTTTCGAAAGTTGACACCCGAGTATTGTAAAGCTGTACGAAAACTTTAATTCGTAAAGTAAGACATTTCGAAAAGTGATGAACTGGAAAAAAATTTTATCCTAGAAAAACCAGTAATAAATACAATACAATATGAACAGTTAAAAGCTGAAAATAAATACTTTAATTAGAAGTTAATATATATTAAAAATGTATTTTGACTTATTCACAACGTAGCTTGAAATGATATAATTATTAAAATAAGTGATAAACATCCTAAAATATGAACGGTCCAAGGCTGTAAGAAAATGCTCTTATTAGTAAGAAGAAGTATTTCAAAAAGTTTCCTGTTTTACCAGAAAATATATATCGATATAATCCCAGCACAACGGGGGGGTCATGACCTTCATGACTCCCCTTGGATCCGCCCTTGCTTGAGTTTTTTTGTATTTAAGAAACAACTCGTATTTGCGTAATGTTAGTGAGGCATATTATCTTGAAAAATATTGCTGCCGAATTTCTGATCAAGTTTTCTCCAAATATATCAGTTTTAATTAGGATTAAAACTGATTTCTAGAACTATTTTCCCTGTGGTAGTACAGAACCAGCAAACACCCCCAGAGGAAAGACGCTAATTTTGAATCACGCAGCGTTGTAGGAAGATTTTGCATGTATTTATATATATTTTTTATTTTCTGGTTGTTGAAATTTTTGCTACAAAATTAATTGATTCAGTCACAGTTTTCGTGAGCACACATGTTGTTTGTGAGCTTCTTGCATTGTGTTATAATTTATTTGGCCTGAAAACTGAAGTGTAACTAATTTAGTAAGTAGATGTATATACCGGAATTCAAGTTTAATAAAGGCAAAAACAAAGCGCAAAAAATATAAGTATAGAAATATTCATTCATTCAATTTTAGCATTCTGCAAATGTGCATTCGATGTTTCTAATTTTTATAAGTCACTTAACACTACTTACATTAAAGCTAAGCTAAATCAGAATAAGTCAGAGAGCATGTAGGTATGGTAAATAAGTTAATACCGACAATTGAACACATAAAAAAATCACAGCTTGATTATGGTTAATAACAGTTCCTATAGGATATTTCAATAGGTATTTAAAATTTTGTGTTTGTCACCAGGTATCAATGTCATATTATGACCCAATAAACGCAATTATTTTTTATTGAACTGCATGATTGGACTATGCGAATTCCGCTTGACATATCAAGGCGTTTGGAACTATCTTTATAGGAGAACATTATTTTCATTTTGGCAATTGTTTCTGCATTTTTGGGTGTGATAATCGCTTTAATTATTACAAATAATTCAGTAACCTTGATCTAATTAGTTTTACTGTTCTAGTTTAACTTAACTAGTTCTACTGTTTTACAAAACTTTTTAACTGTTCCCCTTTTCACTATTTTATTTAAAATCCAATTTGGCATTATTTGCTACGAAATCTATAAGCAGCTCTTTGAAGGCTTCGTCAGTTATGCGATGTAGGCATTAACGGAACGGAAAGCATTTAGACATGCTTTTTTCGAAATTTGGGCTGGTTTTGTTCTTACAAGTAAGCAAATTTAAGTCCGCTCATCGTAACTTTCTGACGGTCCTTTCGCTACGCTAATTGAATGGGTGTATTAAAATCACAATTGGCCTGCGGAATGTTTATAACGTAAATCTCGATCATTTTTCACTCTAGCAATATTTCGTTACAAATTTATGGAAAACATGCAATCGTGAAAAATTATCGGTAATTTTAAAGCTCTCGTGGTATTACCCCCCGATAAGTTCCTCTCTGCAATTAGGCTTTCTCATTGAATAATGAAGTTGAATGAAAGTGTTTCAACATGACCCCACGTAAAAAGTTGCTAAAAAGGGATAGAGCTTTGCAGATCGCAGTGAAAGGATTTTTTGGGGAAGATTTGGTTGTAGAAGTTCTTGTACCGATGGTAGTGATAAGGGTGCAGTACATTAGTGCATATAGCTGAAAAGTGTAGTGCACAGACGTTTGACTTTGTTCACTAAGTGCAGAAATTCTTCTTGTACTAGTACGAGGTATATTTTCGTTCAGTTCAAAGAGTTTCTCTTTCCCAAGTCTGTCTACGGAACAGTTATGGAACTCGGTTAATCGCAGAGTTGATAAGGTTCTTCTGAACGTTGCTTATTGGCTATAGGCCTCTTCCAATATTTTCCCAGTTTCTCTACCGCTGGTTGTTTTCATCCACATTCTTCCAGCTACAGTCGCTATATGATCTATCCATCTCTTCCGAGGTCTTCCTAAATGTTATTTTTGTCGAAGGAAAATAATCAATACATAAGAAATCAATGGTTTAAAATATATTTTCTTCCTGTTATTTAACGAATTTAACGGTGTAACCTACACTTCTATTCGTACTATAAGGAGACCAAATACAACAATTTTTGTGTAAAAACTGAACTGAATACCAGCCAGATGAACAAATGGGTTTTACAAAACAGTATAGCACTTGTGATCTTTTGACAATCACGACCCTAGTGGAAAAAGTGATTGAATATAATTTGGATATCTGCTTGGCGTTGGTAGATTTTCAAAAGGCCTTCGATTGCGTTGAATGTATTAACACATACGAAAAAGCTTTCAAGCAACTAAACGGGAATAGCAAGGGTATCTCAATAAATGGGAAGAGATTAAACCATCTGAGGTATGCAGACGACATTGTTTTGATATCGGAAAAATGTTAATGAAGCTAGAGGAGAAGACGACAACCATCGGACTCCGAATGAACCTTTCAAAGACAAAGGTACTATGTAAAGAAGACCCTCAAATCAAAATTCGAGACCAAAATATAGAGATTGTATCAAACTATATCTACATATATTGGGGAAAAAAATCGAACCCAAGAGATAGGAAGACAGGCCTGGGCCTTTGGACAACTGAAAAACACTGAAGAGAGCAATTGAAAAACTTAAATACATTTCAGGAGTCCAGTATATAACCAATGTGTCTTACCAGTAATGACGTACGGCGATCCCAAACATGGACCATCACCAAAAAATCGCTAGAAACACTTGGATAAACACAGCGTGCGATGGAAAGACAAAAGCTTGTACTGTCATTACTCAGGTTACAGATGTTGGTGAGAAGATAGCTGAGCTTAAATAGAGTTTTACAGGTCATCACAGGTACACCAGAATAGAGGTCCAATACTAGAATACATAAGGCTCAGAAAAACAATGGTGTGCGTCACGTGACGCTCGACAGAAGTGATAACTTCATAAATTAATAGAAATCATAAAATATTGAGCTTGTTTAACGCATGATGTCAATAATAATTTTATTTTGGAATTTTAATATTCTTGTTAGTCTAATAAATGGATCAGGAATAGGTAAAATTTAATTTAATTTCCTTTTGAATGTAAAATATATTTTTTATTTGTAACATTTAACATTCTTTAACGAGATGTTGTAGATATTGCTCTTCTTGGGTTTGTATAAAATCTTCTTCTTGAGTTTCTGTATTTTTTTGTCGTAATTTCTTATTTGCTTTGATTGATGAAAGCTACTTTAAGTCGATATATTACTTAATGCTCCTTTTTTAGCACGAAATCGTTTTTGGCGTTCAGCATTACTTAATACTTTTCGCATTATAGCATGTTTTTGTGACTGCTCTTGTGTATGTTGCTCATGAACGTCTGCTACAACTTGTATCTGAATAGGACTAAAAAATCAATTAATTTTGGTGCTTGGAAGACGTTCTATCTGTTTAGCTATAGAGACAGGATACACTTGACACACTATATGTATACATAATGTAAGCCATCGCGCGTATGTTCAAAAAAAACTGAACTAATCCTAGGCTAAAAAAATTTAACTAAATTGAGAAGATTTAATCATAAAGGAATCAAAGGGTATATGAAAGGAAAAAATCCATTTTGATGCGTGGTAGACACAATTAATCATA
>NW_026019006.1:0-60380 GCF_020466585.1 Dendroctonus ponderosae | reverse complement strand
AGAAACCCTCGGAACCAAGGCGAATAATTCACATAATGCGTTTGAAGAAAACAATTCTAAGACCCACGCTGATTCTTCATGGACCCAAGATGTCTCTCATTGATGCCTTTCGTGATAATTCTTTTGTGCTATCTTTTAAAACTACCACACGGTTGTATTTGCTTCGATTTAAGGCCTGCCAACAGTTTGGCTTTAATTAGGGCATCTAATCTCGTCCCTGACTTTCATGTTTGTGGCCTTTTCGTACCTTTTTCGAACTGAATTGTTCTGTCAATTAGAGCAACGAGCAAAAGACACTACTGGTACACGTTCCAGGAATTTGGGACAACGTAGGCAAGAATACTTTAATTTATGTTTTGTAATGGAATTTCTGGGGTTTGCAGGTGCCCATGCATTTAGGGTTTTGGCATGTCCAAGGCAGTCCAGATACGATCTAACATTCAAGTCGAAAGTCGAGCTGCCTTTATCAGCTAGACAATTGCCTAACGACGTCTGATTAGTCTCACTGTGAACATGTGACTGGAAAACCGCTTCCCCAGCATGAAACTCAACTCGGCTCCTGCCATTGTTCACGGATTATAAAGTTTACGAAATGAAGTCGTCCAAATCCTTCGCTGAAATATTCGGCAATTTCCCCCAAAACAGGAGAAACTATGAAAAAATGATGCAGAACTCCGGGCACGTTCCTATTATTGATGCCCCTCGTCGCACTCTGATATATAAAACTTTTTAAAATAATGCTTTCTGGCGTCCAGATAAATAGCGCCCGCTATCTTCACTCAGCAGGGGATTAGCCTGGGCGGGGTTCGGATTATTTCTCAAATACCCATGGGATATACAACGGGAACTCAAGAATGGAAATCAGTTCGATATCGTTAAAAAAATATGGGTTTTGAGGCGAAACACCCAAGGGAAAGGTTGGAAAAACTCAAAAATACTTAGAGGCTTGGTGGGAGCTGATGGGAATCAATTAATCGGAAACTAATTGACACCATATGGGGCGGGGTGGCGGCTACCATCGGGTGCCCATCGGAAATAATTACTCCATAAATCGGCCTTTGGCAGCCAACGGTGGGCGAACAGAGGAAATAGGTGTCTTTTTGTAATTAAAATTCAATAGAATGTAAATCAATGTTGCTTCCAAACAACTCGGGATTTATCAGTCGGCTTTGGGGAGTGCTTTTAACCACATTTTGCCTAATTCCCTAACCGAAAATCCGTTGAAATATATTTCATTCCGTATCGCTCCTTTGTCGCTTGCACATTTCAATTTTCTTCGGACATTTCCACCAGCATGGGGCCAAACGTCACATGTGGCGTGGCTTTTTATGGCCGCCATAACATCTTTTTAAATATATTTATCTGTCTCGCACCCTCCGTCTTTATAACTCACAACTGTGTGAACATTTGCTTTTTTAAATTGAGCTTAAAATAACTCATTTTTTTGCGCAGGATTCCATAAAACATCTAGTTAAACAATTAGAGGTTCTGTCCAAGGAAAAATCGTTAATATGTGAGATTAGCATGAGGATTTGCAGCAGGAGCGAGGATGCTGGTCAAGGGCCCCCGCTCTATCGGCAGACGATGATTCATCACTCGCCTTGTATGCATTTGAAGGGCGACTGAATACATTAAACCGTTTAGGCTTAGAAATTAACGACAAGAGGGGCACTGGCCTCCCAATCCGCATAATAACAAATTGCAATAACACCCCAGAAGATAAAATCGGCCCGAATAATCAGCGAATATTCACTAGGGATTCTTTTACTTGGACTGGTTACCAATTCGGGGTTGTTTCAGCTCCAATATTATGCTTTTTGAACTTATTTACTAGTTAATTTGACAGCATTTTCTAGCTACAGCATCTTTCACCTTGATATTAATGTTTTTTGGACACTCTGTATAAAGCAGGGCCAAATTTCCGTTTATGCGAAGATTATCGGAATTGTTCCAGCGAAATTCAATTGTAAAATGTCAGCAAATAACGCGGGCGAATTTCCAAAAGGAAAATCACCGATTTTGTGCTAATTGACTCATTAGTGGCAAAAACCTTAACCATTTGATCGAAAAACGCTCCAAATTTTCCCATGCAGAATACAAAAAGCAAACATTTTCATTGAGCATTGTGGAGTATAACCGGCGAAATGTCGCTTATAGGCCTGCCGCTTACCATGCAGTTACGGTAGTTGGGCCTACTATGGGGCTGCTGTTGCATCGGCCGTGGACTTTTCTATACCAATATCGCAAAAAAGCTACTTCCAAGCGTTCGATTATTCACCGTTTGCGCAAGTGTTTTGCGAAAAACGTTCGAGAATCTTGTGAAATAATTCAGGATTGTTCAAAATTGCTTAAAAAATAATTGGACCAGTTTCGTAAGAAAACGTTAAACTTCCGAAGAGAAGCAAGCGAAAAGATGAATATGCACAAAACCGTCTAAGTTCCAATAAAAACGACGATTGTGAGCTCAAAAGATACTTAGTTCTTTTCGTTGGCGAAAAAATTCACATTTTTGATTCTTGGACTAGTTTGGTAAGACAAAGTTAAATTTTCGAAGAGACGCAAGCGAAAAGATGAATATGCACAAAACTGTCTAAATTACAATAAAATCGACGGTTGTAAGCTCAAAAGTTTTTTCTCCGAAGAGACGTAAGCGAAAAGATGAATATGCACAAAACCGTCTAAATTCCAATAAAAACGACAATAAGTCGTATCTTTGACGTAAAATAACAGCCAAATAATCCAGATAAACAAATGTTTGATAACTCAGAGTAAATAAGTATCGTGTCGACTTGATTTTTAAAAGTTAATACCCCAGTGTGCGTCGGCACATAGGAAAAAATCGACTTAAAGATTTTACAAAAAATAATAAACGAATACACAGTATATGGAAATGCGTCTGCTTGGTTGTGGCCGAACAACTAGGGAATATTCATCAGCTCGATGAAGAAACAAAGCGAACGCACACTATATTTCATCTTATATTGCATTATAGACATTTTTGCAAGGGGTAGCTGGGGCTGGATAAAAGGGATACGTAGGGAGACAAAAAGGGTAGCGAACGAACAGCGGAAACACGTCTGGGCGGCGTGTGGCGGGGCGAAGGACGGTGCGGCGCATAAGGAACGAAGGGATGCAAAAAGGGCCAGAAGAGTGAGAGTTGTCACGCACAGGGTTTGATTGGACTGCCCTTACGCCCGTGCTGATCGATAGCGATGTTGCCATTCGACTAAAGCAAATTTTTCAAACTGTTTCAGACCCCAAAAATCCGAAGTTTCTTACTGCTTTCAACACTGGAAAATCCACAAATAACTCCAGTGTACACCGTGCTTACTCATAAATGTATCAAAAGTGGTTAATACTAAAGTTCTTCATTGTTACTGAAATTTTTAAATTCTGAAGTAAAAACACAACCTTGGAAGAAGCAAATGTGAAAATTTACACGGGGATTCTGGTTTAATCAGCGTGGGTCGCCTCTCCTACAAATTTGTAAAAAAAAACTTGAACAAAAAAAGTAATTCCAATGCAGCAAGCCATGGAAACTCAATGATTTGTGCCGACTTAAGTTTGTGGAGGACGTTAAGCCTAAGGACCAGTGTACTTGGTCGGCACGCTCGCCCGATCTGAATCCTTTGGATCATTTTGTTTGACAACATCTCAGATCAGTCGTTTATCAAACGCCAGTAAATACCCGTGAGAAATTGATTCATCCGATCAAAAACGCTTGTGATAAACTAAAAAATAATCCCGTTCAACTAACAGTTGCGGTTAAAACACAAGTTTGTTGATGCCAAAAATTGATTGAGGCTGGACGAATACACCGTGCACGAAAGTTCGTAGTAAACGTTATGTACTTAAGCAGTTGTGATTAAATAATTGGTCGAAATTTTTAAGTTTTTCACAGCACGAAAACCACTTTCGAAATAGACCTGTAATAATATTCGTCAGCTGACAGAAATGTGTGACTACATAGAGCCGAATTTCCTTAAATTTGTCAGGAACAAAATGCATTGGAACAACCCATTGCTGGAACAAAATAAAATGTGAAAAAATAACTAGAGGCGCTTTTTCGAAATTATTTTTGGTCTTCAAGTTTTGATACAAAGTAAAGGGCAGTTGACGCACAAAACACACTTTCAACCAGGCTGGGTGGATAACGCTTAAGGAGCATTTGGAAGATCATTAAAAGTAAGAAAACACCCAAGAAATGTATTTTGCGCCAAGCAAATGTTACTGAAATAAAACGGCATTGAAATTTAATATTGCAAAATTCATAACAGTTTAAGGTGCTAATTAAAATTTTAAACATGGCATGCAGTTAACAGAACCAAGAAAAACGATGGAAACGAAAAAAACTTTTGAACTAAAGATCAACGGCAATGAAAATTTGGAAAAGAAAAACAGAAATCATTTTTAATTGCCCAATCTAGCAGACAAATCTAGCAGACCAAGTAGAAAAATCATCAATTGCCAAAGAAGAAATTGCCCATTCAAAAAGAAACACACGAAAAAATTTACAAAAGCAATCCTAACTAAATTTTTATTACAGACCACAGTAGTAATTGAACTATAAAAACTGAAAACAAAACTAGGGAAAGGCAAACATGAGCAACTACTTGAAGTTCAGCCGATTAAATCATCAAATTTAAGTGAAAAAACTAGGGAGAATTTGGACGCACAAACTAAATATCGTAGGAATAATTTAAGGGCGCTCTTGCCGATTAAAACTTGTAATGGCCGACAGCAAATTCTGAATATTAATAACCTGCAGAAAATACTTGGCTCTAATGATCGCGAAAGATTCATGCAAATCGGTCGGAATCGCAATTTTTTCGAGTTCAAAAAATTTGAGTTTCAAAATGCTCAAAATACAGCTCAACTTTTCTCCTGTAAAAATTCGTCTTGTCCGAGCCGAATTAAACATGATGCTGAAAATTTCAGCATCTCTACCACACACTTGAGCCTAGTGATACTCAAAGTTCCACATCGGAAATCGGAATCGGAAATAATTCAAATTTTTGCAAGTATGGTACATGTGGGTCTCAAATTAGTGGATGTTCTTTACACAACGGCGCTCTCTTCTTGTAAAATTCGCGTCTTCCATACTACAGCAAACGGCGATTTGAAATTCCTGCCATTGTTAGACACGACTTGATACTAAAGTGGCCAATAGTTTCATAAAAATCGTGGACAATCCTGATTTTTGGCAACCTAGTAAATATGGATCTCAAAATTAGGAAATATTGGTCTTCTGTTGGATGTTTCAACGGAATTGGTTATTTTAAAAAGGCATTGAAACTGGCTCCCGACAAACCTACTCTTACAAAAATACAAATTATTCTCAAAAATCGGTTTACACTTAAATCTAAACTAAATCTGTGCCCGACCAGTGGAAGAGGCAGGTTATCTACGAGGTTTCAGCACATTAAATCATCTCCAGACAATGAAATTTCTTACAGAATAGACTCACGAAAATAACACCTCAATACACTTTGTTTTTATTGACTTTCTTAAGCCTTTATAAAATATTAAAATAGCTTTATAATCGAAATGATAGAGCCGGTTGGAAACTGTCGGTTAACATCGAAAAAAGTGTAGGACTATGCCCCTTAAAGGAGCCCTAATTTTTTAGACAATTTATATCTCAAAATCTATTTCAATTATAGGTGTAATTTTTTCAAGATTCGTATCAAACGTTCGAAAACTATCGATTGGAAGAGTACATTTTCGTTTTGAGTAGGGCTTTGGCCTCTGAGGGGCCATATGAGTTTTTAAAGTGGTATATCTTCCCAATAACTGAAAATAACTGGATAGTAGTAATGAACATGTTTATAGAGCGCCCCAAAAGGCCTCGTTTGGTGTTGCACAGAACGCAGGACTTCGCCCTTTAAGGGGGCGCCTAAATTTTAAACAAATCATATTTTATAATCTAAATCAGCGATCAGTATAGTTTTTTGATGTGTGTTCAAGTCGCTTGTAGAGCCGCATTTACGGACAAAAAATAGTGGATTTGTCTAGGACTTTGCCTCTCAAAGAGGCACAGCAAGATTTTAAACGTTTATATCTTCAAAACGGTTTAAAATTGTTTTATAATCGAAATGACGCTTTTGATAGAGCCGGTTAGAAACTGTCGGTTGGCATCGAAGAAAGTGTAGGACTTTGCACCTTAAAGAAGCCCTAAATTTGTAGACAATTTATATCTCAAAATCTATTTCAATTACCGGCGTAATTTTTTCAAGATTCATATCAAGAACTGACATCAGATCTTCCAACTTATTACGTTAGCTCTGCACTTCAAGTTAAAATCAACTGCGATCTTAAGACTGAGGAAGATCCGATTGGCAGAGGAGTTCGCCAACAAGGCGTCCAAAAAAGTAAATTGGCAAAATAGGGGTATTAAGATCAACTTGCCCAATACAGAAATGCATGGAAAGCTGAAGGAGAGGCCTACGTCCAACAGTAGACTATGAATAGCTGTGAATTGTTGTTCATAACATAGAAAAAAAATAGCAAAGCGCAGAATCTTTTATGTCACATGATAATTCTTGCAAGTAAGACAACAAAAAATGAACCAAAAATAATTCAATTCTATAATTTTTCAATCCCTAATCCATACACTTCTGATAAGCAACTCCATATCTCTTACGATTTTGCTGGAAGCAAGTCTTTTGCAGTGGCTTTTGCTATTTGCTGAGTATTTGGGGGTGTAATTTGGGGGAATATTGCCAATTTTTCTGTGGCTTAACATTTTATAAAACGTCGTGAAACAGTTGAGGTTCAATTTACTAATTTGAACTGTGTGTCGGGCGTACAATGCGCAAAATGTAACTTACTTAGATGAAAGGCAGTGTGTAGCCGTAGCAGGTCGTAGGTAGAAAAATTAGCATACTGATTCGATTTTTCACAGAATAATCGGGTAAATGTGGCAACTGTGGCCGATATTGAGAGATTCACCCTCCAGTCTGGTTGCAGCGCGTGGACCGAACGTGCAGGTGGGGCAGAAGGGAGGATTGAGGTGCCCTATCTGTCAAACTGAAGGGAGGAGGGCGCCTTAGTGTAAAAGAGCTGATGCCTTGATTATTGCGGAAAGATCAGTGGAACTTAAGCCAAACTGCGAACATCAAGTTCAACTCGAAAGCGCGATCTTTCGACAACATTAGCGCTTTAATCAATCTGGGAAATTCCATCTCGGGGAATTTATAAAGATTGATAAATGGTTCGCTTCTATCCAAACTTGACTTTTACATTATCAATTTTTTCCCGATTTACTTACAGCCGCCTTCGCTTTCCTGGCCTGAAAGGCCGGGGATTTTGCAAAATCATCGCCTATAGAGAGAAGATGAGCTTAAAAAGTGTCGATTTAGCTTGTTTTTGACTGCATTATCGGTGATTTATCATCGGCCAGGCTTCGATCGGTTTTCGCCACTCAACAACACCAAGGGGAACGTTACCAGCAAACAATTCCTTCTTATGTTAATCATCATCAAATCGGTGCGTGACGCAAATAATTAGATAATGCGCGAGCCAATTTAAAAAGCAATTTCTTCTGTTTAAATCTAACGTATTAAAGCATATTACAAGTTATAATTTATAATTTAATTTCTTCCCTAATTAAGAAATCCCAGCTTGCAAATTGCATGCTACATATCACTTGGGATAATTTAAGAGGTTAATGGAACCGCACTTTTATACCGTGCATACCGGACTGATTCATTTGGGTGAGCACCGCTCATGTTTTCAGCATTTAATAACAAAAGTTTTGAAAATTACTATGATTTTAATGTTGAGTAGATTTTTGGTTTGGATTCTGCTTGGAACACTTAGCATATCATTTGAGGCATTTTGAGTGATTTCACTTGATATTTCACTTTTCTCATGTGTGGTTTTCGAGCTTAAGAAACTTCTCAATATTTAGCTCTATAATAGAAAACTTGCACATCCAAAAAACTAAACATTTAGAGCCACTTTCGAGCGGGTTTACGACCATTCGCATATTGAGGCGCCTTTATGTCAAAAGCATTGCATCTTGCAAAAACTGAACCATTTAAAACAGCGCTCGACACTTACTTGGAAAAACAAAACCTGCCTCTAACTGGTCTCCAAGTATCACTTTTCGCAAAAAGTATGGTGAATATTCGGAGGTGTTTCAAGCAGCACAAGTCCGGGGCTGACCTGAATTTCTGAGTTGCAAAGTAGCCGTTTTCGAAAGATTCATTTTGCAAAAACTGCAGAGGCTAGTCGCACTGCGTTAGCTATCAAGAATCTTGCTCTGAATGCTGGGAAAGTTCGATTAGTCGCAAAAAATCTGGCGAATATTCGGAAATGTTTGAAATAACACATGTTCAGCGCTCCAACGCATTTTTTAGTTGCAAAGAAGCCGTTTTATAAAACTTCATTTTGCAAAAACTGGACTAGCTAGAAAAGCGAGTAGCACTGAGTTAGCTACCAAGAACCTTGTTCTGAATGCTGGGTAAGTTACATTAGCTGCAAAAATCTGGCGAATATTGGAGAATGTTCAACGCCGTTTTTGAAAAATTAATTTTGCAAAAACAAGACAAGCTAGAGAAGCAAGTCGCACTGCGGTAGCTACCAAAAACCTTGCTTAGAATGCTGGGAAAGTTCCGTTAGTCCAAAAAATCTGGCGAATATTGGGAATTGTTTAAAGCAACACACGTTCAGCGCTTCAACGCATTTCTTAGTTTCAAAGAAGCCGCTTTTCAAAAATTATTTTTGCAAAAAGTGGACTAGCTAGAAAAGCGAGTCGCACTGAATTGGCAACAGAGAACTCCGCTATACATGTTGGGAAAATTTGATTTTTGGCAAAAAATCTGACGATTATTGGGCAACACTTTTACGGAGCTGCAACGCATTTTATGGTTGCTAAGTAGCTGTTTTCCTGTATAAAATTAATATTGAAAGAACCGAATCGTCCAAATTACGACAGAATATGGAACACCATTCAAAAACGCAAACTTCGCTCTAAGTACTCAAAAAGTTTCACTTTCCGTAAAAAACCGGGCCAATATTCGGATGTGTTTAAAGCAACCCTTGCCCTGCGCTCACCTGAATTTCTTAGTTGCACTGTAGCCGTTTTTCAAAAATTAATTTTGAAAAAACCTGAAAATTTAGAATGGAGGTTGACACTCCGTTTTAAAAGCCAAACCTTGCTGTAACTTCCCTAGAGGTTGTTTGATTTAAAAAAAATGTGGCAAAGATTGGGAGGAGTTTTAGAAACACTTGTCCGGCGTTCCCACGCAGTTCTTAGTTGAGAAATAACCGTTTTTTAAAAATTAATGTTGTCAAATCTGGATCAGATAGAACCGAGTTGGGTACCGCATTGGGAAGCGAAAAGGTGTTTCTCACGGCTCGAGAAGCTTCATTTTTGAAATCTGAGGAATTTTGGGAGTCGTTTAAACAACACTTGTCCGGTGCTCTCACGCATTCCGTAGTTGAGAAATAACCGTTTTTTCAAAAATTCATGTTGCAAAAACTGGATAAGATCGAACAGCGATTCGCGCTGCATTGGAAAAAGACCACATCGTGCTAAATGCTTGAAGAACTAAATTTTTTGAAAAAAATCTGGCGAGTTTTGGGAGGCAGTTAAAGGAACACTTGTGCGGCGCTGCATGCATTCCTAAGTTGAGAAGAAGCTGTATGCATCGAGCTAAAAATCACGCATTTGAAAAGCTGTAATTTTTCGGTTTCCTTCCGATTTTTCAGGCAAAATATTAAATTTTCAAATTCGTATTTTTCAGCTCAATGCATAGCTTTCGTTCAAAACAGTGCTTCAATGCTAGTGATAAAATCTAATCAAGCAGGGAAAATATCATTCATTTGATGCGAAGTTTGAGCGATTGTTTTGTAGTTTCGTGGAAAATTAAAATGTTTCCGGCTCAGTGGGATTGAAATGAATTTTTCCCGATGCGAATTTAATAAATACTGGCTCAACGAAGTGGGAGCGAGCGAAATAAGCGAGTCGAACCTTTGCGAATAAAGTGAATTCTCTTTTCAATGTTTTTGCAAAAGTTGAAATTCCCAGCCGGGGCCTCAGCAATATTTTATAAGACCTGGGGAATTTACCCGACAAAATATTTTGCCGCAAAAGCAAAACAGTCAGTGGCGGCGCCATCGGCGATTTCCACGCAAAAAAACACTCCCATCCACTCAAACTTGAACTATAGAGGGTGATTCATTAAGGATGTTAAATCCGACAACTGGAGATTCGAATTGATATTTTCGGAAACACAGGGAATTAAATGTCGTAATTGTAACACTGGGATTCAAATTTCTCGGCTAGAAATTTGAAATCTTGACTGTTAACGTGAAAATTACCAGCGGCACGCCGCTGGTTAATTAAGAAACAAAGCAAGGGTGCAGGGATGCGAGGGAGGCGCTTTGTTCCACGTAAATTGAATTTGAAAATTGGCCGCCGTCTCCGCGCACTTGGCTTGCCTAGATATGATACACTCTGTTTCGCTTTTGTTTTTCCTGGAAAAGGCTGCAATTTCCTGGATCCTGCTGCTGTTGCTCGATAGTATAAACTAGGCGGCCGTCGCTCGTGACTGATGAGATGCTTTATTTTCCGATATTAAAACGCAATCGGTCCGAGCTAATAATGCCGCTGGATGGACGTAGAAAAAAACCGGAAAATTCCTCTCAATCGGAATGATTTAATAGCAAAAGAGTCTATCTGGAAATTGCAATCTTTGCAGCCGAACTTCGGTGACACCGAAATCGAACTGGACTCTGTCGATGGCAACAATGGCCCAGTAATTGGCTTCAACTTTGACCTAACTTCACCTTAAGCGACTTTATTTATTGACGCTTTCCATTCATCTTGCCAGATGATCCAGAACGTTCCGCATAGTGCCCCCCACTCAGGCCCGTTCCCGTTCGTTCATCTTCAATGGGAAAATTTACAATTTAAATTAGGGTGAAAAGCGCACGGTTTCCATTGGCCAAGAAAATTCAGCCCTTGAGGTGCAGGCTTGCGCAACATTCAAAAAAGGGTATTTTACATACATAACTGTGCGGCTTTTTATTGGGAGTCCCGATTTACATACGGCTGTTTATAGCAAATGGGAGAAGGGGGTATGTTTTTTAGCAGATGGGGTGCGAAGCCCTTTTTTAATGTTGAAGGGTTAGAAGCGGTGCGAGTGCTCACGGTGAAGGGTTACGTTCTGTATTTTTTTCTAGCAAGTAAGTTTTTTTTACTTATCGGATGTTATTTAGTAGATTGAATTTTGTAAAATCGGCAAAGGTTTTTCTTTGATTTTTTTATTATACAAGCGGCAAACTGAGGCTAATCCCGGAAACAAAAATATCTGATGGATTTGGCTCAATATTGAGTTAAAAATGCGTCTGGAGTTGTATTTTGCAGCGTTAGCTTTAAAATTTGTCTGATGTGAGGTTGTGCCCAAACCTGTAAGGACGCCACTGGTTGCAACACTGCTATTTGTTGGTCGTTTATTTGTCATTTCTTTCATCGAATAGTATCTAAAATTTTGTTTTGCAACATTCATTTAGATATTCATTTAGATAGATATTTGTTGATTGGAAAGTTGTGCCTTTCGTTCACGACCTCAGGGAAGAAATCTTGTTAATCCAAAAAAACGCTTTATTTCCACTAGTGGTTTCAACCAGTGTTGTTCCCGAAGAGCTTGGTACATCTTTGACATCAAATTATGTTTACAGTTTCAGGTTGTAACGCGATCTTTTCATTGGGTCGATTGTTAAGTTGTGCCGAGCCCTTCGGGTACGACGCTGATAGAATATTTCTAATTAAAATTAGGCGATTTTTCACATGAACAGAGTTTTCTTAGCAGCATCGTGCCCGAAGGGCTCGACACAACTTTACAATCGACCCATTAAAAAAATCGCGTTACAGCCTGAAACCATAAACATAATTTGATGTAAAAGTTGGTCAAAAAAGAGTTGATTTGGAAAACGCAGGATTTTTATTAGGAATACCAGTGTTGTGCCCAAAGGTCTCGGCACAACTTCTACATCAGATTGTGCCTAGAGTTTCATGCTGAAACAAAGGCTTGCGTAAATTGCGCAAAAAAAAATTTCCCACTTTGTAACGGAATTTTTAGCTAATCAACTGTAAATCTTGCAAAGTTAACCACACCCGATTATTAAGGTTTCTCCTGCAGGCGAAACGTTCATTTTCTTCTCGTAATTTTTAATTAGAAGTTGCCACCATTTACCGGAAAATGATCACGCAAGGTGAAATATGGCACATTTCCTTCGGAAAGCTGATTTGTTTAATTTATGGGCATATGAAATGGAAACAAACATCATTTTGCCTTTCATTTTAAAGAAATGAAGATTCGCTTAGTTGGCATAAGACTAATGAGTAAGGAAAACGCAACTTTGAGTAAACACGCGCATATTTTAGCATTAATGGTGTCATTTCTCAAAGGCCTGGCTCCGCAATCTATTGTTCAACTGTGGCATTAAAATTAAATGGCGTGAAATGCCTCCTAAATTATAATCATTTAAATTTTCGTCGGTTTTTCCCTTGAACGCTACATATATTTTCCGGCTTTGCTTAAAAAAAATCACTTAAACTGGCCGGTCTCCTAGACGGACGGAGACAATAAAAAGGTCCAAAAATTGAAATCACGTAGCCCGTATTGTATACAACCAAAGTACCATTATTTATATATTCATTCAACATTGTACTAAAAGGCGATTCGAATCGCTGTTTAAAAAGGATGATTTTTTGCATTATTTCGCTTAAACGGCCTTATCAATGGAGAGCTTTGTGATGCAATAAAACATTGGTTTCTCATCATTTTTTCTCAACACTGGTGCCTATTGAGTGTTCGCAGGAAATCGAAAAAATGAACTGTAGTAATTCGAGAATTTCATCTTCGATATGGTTATTGAGTTTAGTAAGTGTGTAACGGTTGAACATTTCCGAATGATTACTTATTGGACATGGTTTTATGAAGACACGAAATAATCTAATTTTGCGTATGGTCTGACGCTGCTTCTTCTATCACTTTGGAAACCGACTTTAACCATCTTCATTAGGAAGCGTTTGCTTTGGAAGTGGAAAATCAACTCAGTACTAGATCAAGGGCGTTTTCGGGGTCATGCTGACATAAAATCGATTCGTCATGCAGCCCGATCCATCATCCGTAACAATTTTATTCCAATAATTATGATAACGCCCTCAGTTCTGACACCCGAATAAATCATACATTTCCAGTAAGAGGAAAACCTTCGTCCTGCATGATCGAACCTTGGGGACCGCAGGAAACTTGTCTGCAATTCTCGCAGGGCCGCTACCCCAACTTTCCATCAAAAAGACCCCCCCGTCGATCCGATTCGGCTGCCCATAGTGGGCGAACCGCAGATTATTTGCTGATTTTTTTATTGACCAGTCACGAAGACAATTTTCGTTTGATTCTGGGAAAAATTTTCCAACAACCCGCTTGCGTCTAATGAATTTTTCAGCGAGAAAATATGCACATTTTTGACCCCCGGTGAACGCGCTGCGAATTCGGAAAATCCCGCAAATCCAGCAGGACACATGTGGTCGGGCAAGGAGCGTGTATATCCATGCATTGTCAGTTTGAAAACGGAACATGCTTCCACCCTTATTTTGTGTAAGCTTCTTGCGTATTCACAAGGGAGAAATTTTCTTAACATTTCAGTCGCAGGCTTTACGGCCGACAGGAACTTATAATGCCGCCAGGAAAATAGCTTAACAATATTTCCCTGCGTTCTTTCAGCAGGGGCGGCGACAAGTTGGTTTGGCTACCGATTATCGTCAGGACACATTTTTCATGCTTTCTCCTTTAATTTATCAGCACACAACGCTTTTTTGATTGCCTAGAAAAGTACGGGATTTTTACCCAAATAAAAGGGCTAGAAGTAATTAAATTGACAAAATTTCCTAAACACATGCTTGGGACTGCGTAAACCAAAAGAAGACTTTTCGCCTTGGAACTGCATCTCAAACAACTGCTTAATTAAGGCTGAAGTTTGGAGGACTTACAGAAGAGCGTTCATTTAATTAGTGTGCAAAATGTCAATGGATTTGCCACTTTTATTCGGTTCGGGCAAATTTTTTAAATTGGGCTTTAATCTGGTAAATTGTCAAAAACATGCGCTCCTGTTTTTAAAAATGTGTTTTTGGACCGATCTAGAAGATGTCATTCGTCAATGCGCTGGCAAAGTTTCAATTGATTTCTCAGAGTTATTCATTTCACGAAAATTTTTGAAATTGGACTGTACTTTGGAAAAACCGGCGAAAACGTGCGCTTCTGTGATTAAAAATTCAGGACTCTTAAACTGGCGCAGGTTAAAGGCTGCATCTTTGCACATGTAGAACAAAAGCCTTAATTCTACAGTTAGTGTACACATTTTCAACAAAAGTTCTGCTCTTATTCAGTTCTTGAAATTTTTTTAAAACCTGGCTGTGATTCAGTAAACCGTCTAAAACGTGAGCGCATGTGTTTAAAAAATTTTCAGTTTTAAATCCAAGCAAAGTTACGGCTACATTTTAAACTGTTTACAGATAAAGTCATACTTAATATGAGGAAGAATTTTAAAGCGATTTTTCGGTTTCATTCACTTTCTGGAAAATTTGTAACTTGGGCGGTACGTGGTTAAAATGACCGCAATCTGCCCAAAAAAATGAATATGGCAAAAAAAATTAAATTTCTTAAATCAGCACAGGTTTATGTCTGCCTTTTTTCGCATGCAGAGCAAAGTCATTAGTTGTTAAGCGCGCAGTTGCAAAATATTTTCGGCTCTCATTCAGATCGCACTTGTGAAATTCGCAACTCTTAAGACCGAGAAAATTTAAGCCTACACCTTTGGCAATTTTTATTCGAGGCTTCACTGAATGCCCGCCCAAAATTTCAGTCGATTTCGCAGACCGAACCACTTTTCGGAATATTTTGAAATTTGGCTGTACGTCGGAATGTCGATAAAATGGATAAAACGTGCATCTCTGTTCTTAAAAATTCTGAACTCCGAACCCTGGGCAGATTTAAAGCTGCATTGTTTCCTGAAGAAAACTCTTTTTTTTTGCTTATGCTTTTGCTTTCTGCTTATGTTGCAAAAGCATTAGTTGCCAATCGCTGAAATTTTGATAAATTTCCCGTATTTACTTCGTTCCTGGATTTTTTCAAATTTGCCTGAACATCAGTGAAGCGCATTCAACGCGCGCGTCTTCTTCTAATAATTCCCAACTCTCAAACCAGCGCCGATTCTAAGCAAAATTCTTCGTCCCTTGAAGCTTTAGTAAAGACGTGTCTAAAGTTTCCAGTAATTCTCGGTTTTCAGTCAGTTCTTCCCAATTTTTGAAATTTGGCTCCAATGCAGTAAACCGCCTAAAATGTACGCAATTGTGTTTAAAAAATTAGAATTCGTAAACCAGAGTAGAGCTAGGGCTATATTTTTGGGCGTTTGCAGTTTGATTAAAAAGGCTTAGTGAATAAGTGATTTTGATTGATGACGCAAATTTTCCAGCAATTTTTCAAACTAACTCAACTTCGAGATATTTTGGACTTTGGGCTGTACTTCAGTAAACCCCCGGAATCATGCGCGTCTGTTTCTAAAAATTTCCAACTTCCAAACCAGAGCTGCTTCAAAGAAGTATCAAAAGTGAAAAATTTCAATACATTTTTTACATTTTACCGTTTTCATTCAGTTCCTGGAATTTTTTGAATCGGGGCTGTAATTCAGGAAAACGCGTGAAAAGTGGGTGTTTGTTTTAAAAAAAATTCAACTCGGAAACCACTAATTTAATGTTACACATTGGGACATTTGTAGAAGAAGCGCTATCGATCAAGTGCGCAAAATTTCCATCAAATTGCCCTCCTCATTCAATCACTGAAAATTTTTGAAATTAAGCTGTATGTATTTCACAAAAATTGTCTGAACCGTCCTGTGTTGACAAATTGACACCGCGCAAACTGTAGCAGATTGAAGTCTGTAATTTTGCATATCTGTAGACCAAGCGTCAGCAATGAAGAGCACAAAATTTCAAATGATTTCCAACTATCACTCAGTTTCAGGAATTTTTAAAACTATTGGAAATCCAGAATCAAGATATTCCTAATCAGTCATCGAACAACCAAATGCCTGGTTGATTAATCGCCGTTTTCAATTTTCTATACTAAAAACAGGGCTTTCACCGGAATCGAAATCCGATCCAGCCAGCCGGTCTAATGTAAATATATTTTTCAGGACTTCCTGATTGTGATGCGAAGGCAGGAATATAAAGAAAGCCAACGCCCCACGTCCACCTAATGAATTGAATGTGTATTCTACAATGTCAACAGAATGGACAGAATTGAATCCGACTTGATTGGGCCCTTTAAAACTTCCGTTTGTCTTTTGGTAGGTATATATATGTAGGTATACAAAGTTAGGTCGGTCTCTTAATTTCGAAGCCTCGGTCCGCTCTTGTTAGGTACTTTTTCTGTTGGTTTGTTTGTTTCGTTGTATCCTAAAAATAGGAACCAACAACTCGTTTCCTGAACTAAAAACGAAGAGTGTCGATTCGCAATTTCATTGGCAATTTAAAACCCATTTCATGCATGCATTTACATAATCCCTTACGTTGCAAGAATGATCGGGTTTTTTCACCTCGACTACAAGGTGTTAAATAGGAGTTCGTTTTGCAAAGTAGCCACTCTAAACCATATTACATTATACGCACATTATCCATGCCAATATCAGTTTAATGCAAATTGTTTTTCAGATAATCAGCCAACGGCCTGAAGATGTGTATGCTTTCGATATATTGCAAAAACCTTTACCGTTTGAAATCGGCTAAGTAAGTGGGGTTTAATAGAATTCTTGGAAACATTATTAAAATTGATCCGATCCCTCATTGAAATCACCCACCAATGTGGGATATTCCAAATTGCCGATAAACCAATTTAAATAATGGTTTTTATTCATAAAATTAACGGAAACGGATGTTCGCTTTGTTTGAACATATTTTCGATTTAATAAGGTTCCATGAGGTTGTAACCACAGGAGCTTGAGTTATTTGTTTGAACATTTTATCAAAAGTATGAGAATTTAAATGTTAAAGGCACGGTTGTGGTTAAAAAATCACAACTTGCAAATGGGGGCAGATTTAAAGCTAAAATGTTACACATTTGTAGAAGACGCTTCCGATATTGAGCGGACGAAAGTTTATTGAATTTTCAACACTCAGTCAGTTTCGGTAATATTTGGAAATCTCGGTAAAATTCAGGATTCAGGTGACGCGCCTGCGGTAAAAAATTAACAAACGAGACGCCACTAAAATCTAGAATTTTGCATATTTATAGAACGAGCCTTAGTCTTTAACACTGTAAAAGTTCGATCGATTTTCAGCGCCTAGTAAGTTTCCAGAATTTTTAAAATCCGTTGTAAGTCAGAAAATTGCCTCATACACGGCTGTGCTTGAAAATGGGCCCCAACCTCACACACCGAAACAGATCTTTCGTTTTAACTCTTAACATTTAAACACAAAGCATTGGCCATTGAGAACGGTAAATTTCATTGCATTTTCGAACCTTAGTCGGTTTCTACAGTTTTGAAAATACGGTCTAATCCAGGTAACAATTGCAAACATGCACGCCTGAGATGAAAAATTCGTAACTTGCAAACGGATAGGGACTAAAGGCTGCAATTTTGCATATTTGTAGCCAAATGCCTTTGTTATTAAGGCAGTAAAAACTCGATTGATTTTCAGCTCTTACTGATTTTTTGGAAATTTTTCAATGGAATTCAGAAAATTGGCTCAAACGTGCTCGCGTGCGCCTAAAAATGACAAACTCGCACACCAATTTATATTTGCTGCTGGAATTTTCAGCGTTTTGAAAAAAATACTCTAGTTATTAAGGTACCTACTGAAATTTTATTGGATTGCCATCTTTCGCCCAGTTTCTGCGGCATTTTGAAAGTCTGGTCTAATTCTGACGACAGTTTCAAATATGTATGCCGATGGTAAAAAAATCAATTATGACAACTGGAACAGACTCAAGGCTGCAATTTCGAGTATTTATAGCAGAAGCCTTAGTGAGTACGGCTTGAAAAGCTCAATTGATTTCAGCCCCAACTCAATTTATGGAATTTTTTGAATCGGTTGTAATTCAGAAAATGCCCCTCGCGCACACGTGAGTGTTTAAAAATGTGCCACAAACTCGCAAAGCGATGCAGGTTTTCGGTCGTAATCCTGCGTATTTAGAGACAAAGCATCGGTTATCGAGGTGACTAAATTTCATTTAATTTCCGGTCGTCGTTCGGATCCTGCAGGGTTTCGAAAATGCAGTCTAATTCAGGTGGCAGTTACAAACAGGCCCGCCAGTGATTAAAAATTTACAAATTGCAAACCGGAGATCACAGGTTAAAATTTTGGATATTGGTAGTAAAAGCCTTCGTTAAAGACAGTAAACAATCAATTGATTGATTTACGCTCTTGCTAATTTCCTTAAATCTTTTGAATGAAAAATGTGTAACTCGCAAACCAGTTTAGATTTGTTACTGAAATTTCACCGTTTTGAGAAAACGCCGTAGTAGTCAGCGTGAGTAAATTTTCTTGTATAGAAAGCCCATTCTCAATTTCTGCAGCCGATTGAAATTCCGGTCTAATTCAGACGACAGTTTCAAATATGCACGTCTGTGTTTGAAAATTTACAACTCAGAATTTTGGGCAGCGTCAAGGCTGCAGTTTTTAACAGTTTTTTACAAGGCTTTTGGGACTAAATGATCGGAATTTTGTTCAAATCACAGAATGTATCGAATTTCTGGAAATTTTCAAATTTTCAAAATTTCCAGAAAGTTTGAAACATGCAAACGTGCCGTAAACAAACCCACAACTTGCAAAGTTCAACTGATTGAAAATTGGAATTTTGGACAGTTGTTCACAAGGCCTTAGTAATTATGTGTGCAAAATATAGTTCAATCGCCAATATTATGCAGCTTCTGAAAATTTTAAAATTTTGTCGGCAATATTTAGGATACAAATTCGGGGTAAGAAGATAAAACAATAACATAAATACTCGAATAGAGAAAATTATTGCTAGTGTTCTTTTAAAGATGGGTTTGAAAAGTCCTGCAAATTCTTTGAAAACATGACATTTTGCTTCCAAGGAGGCGAGAAACCACACTAACTAATTAGCTATAACTTCCAAACCGCTCATTCGATTTTAGTCAGATTAAGCGTGCTTGGGGGCAAATTTTACGTGCTTTTGCAACTAAAAATCTTCAGCCGCGCTCCAGACCTCATGTCAAAGAAAATATTTAGTCCATTGTTTATCTTGACTAGTGAAATAATTGCTGTTTTTTAGACACTTTCGGTCGTTGGATGAAGAAGAGGTAACCAAGACCCAAATCAGGAGACTTAACTGCAAACAAATGAGACGCAGTACTAATCACCCGAGCAGCAGATGCACCTTTTTATGCCACCAAGATTAAAACAGCTTCTAGCTATATTTAAATACAATCATCGAATTATTCATGCATCATTACGTATTCAAGTAGAGTCGACTGGAAGGCAGAAGAGTTGTTTAGAAACAAGTAGGTATCCCATAATGCAATTTAAAATAATTTGATGTAACCAATTCAATAACGGTTCGAATGAATGATCTATTAGCGTCAAACTAAAGTAAAGCGAGATGGTCGTTTTTTTTCGGTTCGAATCGCTTGAAAATTGAGATTGATTTTTGCAAATTGGATTCAAATAGACTTGCGGTTTGGTAGGTTAGATGAAAGTATGAAAACAAGACTGGCAGCGAAGACAATTAGAAACAATCGATGCTTGTGCGTTACTGCTTCATTCCAATCGGACATTTTGCCTATAAAAGATGCCAATTTGCGATTAAATCAAATTAATGCAGTTTTACTACGCTCATCAATCGCATTTTCTTTAACGTGTTCATCTCGTTTTCCCACGTTCCACAACGTAGTATCTAAACTGCCATATCTCGCAGCATATTCATTCATAAAATTTTATGGCCTCTTAGATCCTACATGGTCTGCTAAGTAGCTTGTTTAAAAGCTCACCACAAAAAAACAGCATTATCTTTGCGTATATCCATCTCAGGCCACGGTTTTTCTACTACAAGTCAGCAGTATTAACGAGGAAAATATGCTATTCAATTTGATTTGGTTTTTCATCTATTCTATACAGAGCCGAGAAGTGTGCCAAACCTATTGTACGGAATTAAACTGAGTAGCTGTATTGTAAAGCCCATTTAGAATAGAATAAATAGAGCTTAAAAGGATGGTTTTTCCAAAAAAGTTTTTAATACTATTACGGTCTTCTATGGATCTTGAAAGCAGTGGTGAATTTGATCTGATTCGCAAAGAAAAAGAGCAATTGAACAACGAAGAAGATTAAAAGAGCTGAAATTCGCTTCCTTCGTTTTAAAGCAGATGAACGCACTTTGCCTGAACATTTCAACTGTTTAAATTCGCCTAAATCTAATTAAAATTGATGTTATAGTACATGTATTCGATGGATGCATTCATTTCCTGAAAACATTTAAAATTTTGCGACGATTCACAAAAAGTTGTGGTTAATAAATCAAAACTCACAAACTTCGAAAAATTTAAGCCTGCAATTTTCAACAATTGTTCGCAAAAGCTTAGTAATTAAGTGTCTAAACATGTATTAGATTTGAAGCACTTGTTCAGTTTCTACACATTTTTAAATATCCGAGTTTGTTCATAAAACAGTTTGGTGCAGGGCTGTGGAAAAAAATTCTCAACTCACAAACTGCCTGAATTAACAGTGCATTTTTTAACAGTTGTTCACAAAGCTTTCGCAGAAAAAAGTCAATAATTTCAGTCGATTCGCAGGTTTTATTCAGCTATTTTTCTTAAATTTTGCGATAATTCATCAAAAATTTCAAACGTACAGTCATGTGCAAAAAAATCACAACTCACAACCTTCAGAAAACTTAAAGCTGCAAATTTAGTGGCTCACAAGGCCTCAGTTATTTACTGTACAGAAATTCGATTGATTTGCAGGCTTGTTTCAAATTGTGCAAACTTCGGAAAGTTCGCTATAAGTAATCAAAACGTTTCAAATGTGCAGGGGTGTTGGGAAAAATTCACAACTCCCAATCGTCAGAAGCGGCAAGGCTGCAATTTACCACAATTGTTTACAAACTCTTAGTAATAAAATGTGAAACATTTCGATCGATTTGCAGGACTCAGTAAGTTTCTGCAAATAAGAACTATTTTACGAAAATGAATAGAAAGATTCCAAACGTGCAGGGCTGAGCAAAAAAATCACAACTCACAAAGTTCGGAAAATTTAAAGCTGCAAATTTCGACAGTTGTTCACAAAGCCTCAGTTATTAACTGCCCACAATTTTAACAGTTTTAAATCTTTCAGTTCCTGAAAAAGATCCAAATGTGCAGAGCTGTGCAAAATAAATCAGAACTCACAAACTCCAGCAAAGTTGAGGCTGATATTTTGCACAGTTGTTCACAAAACCTTAGCAATTATGTCCACAACTTTAACCGGTTCACCAAAAGCTTTCAGTTTGTGGAAATCTTTAAAATTTTGCGATAAACCATAATGTAGTTTTGACCGTGCAAGCCTGTAGGAAAAAAATTACAACTTACAAACTTCACCAGACGTAAGGATGGAAATTTGACAAGTTATTAAGAAAGCCCTAGCAATAAATCGCGTTAAATTTGAATCGATTTGCAGTATTTATTCAGTTTCTAAAAATATTTTCAAATTTGCATTAATTCATCCCAAAGCTCCAAACGCGTAGCGCTATGCAAAAAATTCACTTGTTTTGCATAGCGCTACGCTACTATACAGACTTTAGTAATAAAGTGGCCAACATTTCAATCGATTTGCAACATTTATTCAGTTCCTGGAAATATAAAAAAATTCGCGATAATTTTTCAAAACAATGCAAAGGTGCAGGAATTTGCAAAAAAATCACAACTACAAACTTGAGCAGTTATAATTCTTTAATTTTTCACAGTTATTCACGTAGCCCTAGAGATAAGGTGTTATAAAACTGAATTGATTTGAACCATTTATTCAGGTTCCGTAACTGTTTAAAGTTCGGCGATTATTCATAATGTGCAGGGCTATGCAAAAAACACGCACAACTTGCACACTTCGGCAGACTTAAAACTGAAATTTTGCGCAGTTGTTCACTGGACCCTGTCGATCAACTGGAACAAATTTTAATCAATTAACAGATTTGTTTAGTTTCTGCAATTTTTTAAATTTTCGCGTTAATTCAGATCGTTGATTCGAACCCGCGAACTAAAACTACCGAAAACAGTCGCTTTGCGTGCTTTTTTGCCACTTTTATTTATTTAAACACACTGATTTAAAAACCCATTCCATATCGGAATTGTTCAAAAAAAAATCTCAACCTCGCCCTGATCTGGCATAGATAAACTAGATAAATCCCGTTAAATTAAGTTCAACGGATAGTTGAAAGCGATTGGAAATTGCCCATTCATTGCTGGACACTCAATAATTAATTAAAATTGTAATGAATTGAAGAAACAGAAATGTAATTTTTAAAGATTATTTCCGTTTTAAGTTCGTTGCGGTCGAATTGGCAAATATCTGTGTAAAGAGCCGCTTTTTGGAAAAAATCGACGATGCCATCGATAACATGGCGTAAAAAACAGCCGTAAATGAGCAGAATAACCGATTCATAATCGTGCATTTTAATTCGATTGTGATTTTCGGTTGATATTCGCTGGTAGCTGAAACGGCAGCTGTTTTTCTTGGAAGGTTTTAATTAATGGAAATCTTCGTTAATATTCATGGTTGAGAAGACGGCGGCCATTATGGAGATGCGACAGTAACTAGCACAAATCGTGCAACTTTTTGCGATATTATTTACTGGGAAAAAGTGCTTCCACATTAACAAATCAATGTAGTTTATGAGAATCGAATGTGCGTCGCGAAATTCCGGATGATGTTAATTGTATCTAATGACCATTTAACAGCTATGCTTTATAGTTATGTTCTTTTCTTGCGTCGCCTCCTTTTTCTGCTCCTCATTTCTTCAAATCGTTTGATACTTTTATGTGCATATGTTTGAATCTATTTGCTTTTATTCACGTTCGCGGTCGATTTATTCATGCTACCGGTTTGTATTAAGCAAAACCATTGCGACTCAAAAATGGAAAAGTTCCAATTTCCACAATGGAAAAAGTGGAAGTGTCAGGAATAAAACAATGGCTGTGGCCCTGCGGTAATCCTGGAACGGCCATAAATCAGGAGCGCTAGAGGAAGGACGCTATATAAGCGTCGATGTTGTGTGCGTATTCCCTGAATGGGAAACGAAGGCACTATATCATCGCTGGATTTCCGGGATGGAAAATCCTGGATAAAAAGGCGGTTTGAAGATATTAATATTTTCGAGGAAAACAACAGCTATCTGGAATTGAATGTTTGCCGGTTTTCAGACACTTTGAATGAATAAATCATGCTCGATGGCGACTGGATTCTTCGCAGCCCAGTAGCAAACATAATTTTCACATTAAAAATCACTCACAAGTTTACCTAAATAAAAAAACGACAATACGGCTTCGTGTACAAGAAGAACAACGAACTTCTTGTCCATATTCCATTTCGATTCGAAAGTGGTCGAAACGAGGGGCGGAAAAAAGCCTGATGGAATATACAAAGCTCCGCATCCAAGATTTATGAAACAAAGTTATTTTGACACAAGACCGAAACGAGATATCCCATTCCATCTAAGTTTTTCCTTCCATTTTCCGCCATTGTATAACGAAAGCGAGGAGAATAATCTCGGGCCTGGTAAAAAGTTTGCCTGAAAAATGACAAATAGCGATGTGGGAACGAATTACCGCAAAAACATGCCTAATATTTCCGAAATGTGGAAGTTGCATTAATGTCCGTTTCATTATCGAATAGTTAAAACAAAAAGTAGGAAGCATTATTAGTATGGAAAGAAAATATTTGTATATTTTTGCAGGGAAATTTTGTATGACTTAGTGCTCGAATTTGCTCTATCAACCCGAAATATTTTCAGTCCAATTAAGAAAAATGCCTACAACTTTGATACTTTCAATGAGACCTTCCTTATAAAAATGCATATGATCCCTACACCTAAATCCTGAAATTTCCGCAATAAATGGTAATGTTTGCAAAATTTCGACGTTTAATGTACATTGCGGTATTTTTTAGGTATGGTTTAAATATTTCCTAACTTTTCACAGCGAATATTTTCTGACTCGGCGATCCGGTTTGAATATTTTTAAAGAAAATTGTAGCTTCATTCTGGGATTAAATTTGTGTTATAACAAAGCATAAAAATAAAACAAACGCCTTTTACAGGTACCCCAGAAAAAAGTATACGATGTTACAGCCTCGTCCCTTCTGAGTAATTTGGAATAATCGTCTGTTTATTCTGAGCGATCTCAGAGATATATCTTTTTTCGTTTTAGAGAGCCGGTTAAGCTACCAGGTTTACATTGCTTGATAGAGTTAAATTGTGCAAGTTTTGTACCAAAGATCAGTTTAGTGTTTCTGGTCTCACGCTAATGCAAAAATTAAAAATTTGGACGGGTCTGCAGGTGTTGGGCGGTATTTAGAGAACCGGTTAAGTTACAAAGCTCTAGTTTTATTTGATTGATAGAGCGTTATTTCACTTTCACTAGTCACTTTCTGTCCAAAACATAGTTTTTCTAAATACAAACATTCAAAATCAAAATATCGGGTCTTTAGGCCGGCTCTCGGTTGTTGGCTGGTATTTAGAGAACCGGGTAAACTGCAAAGCTCTAGTTTCCATTGCTTAATGGAGCGATAAATTGCGTACTGTTTTGCACAAAATATCAATTTAAAAATGGTTCGAGTTTTCACGCTAAATATAAAAATTTAAATTTAGTGCGGATCTTTTGAACCGCTTTTATTTGTTGGTTTGTATTTAGAGAACCGGTTGAACTACAAAGCTCTATTTTCCATTCCTTAATAGAGCGTTAAATTGCGTACTTTTTGTATCAAATATCAGTTTAAAAATGTTCCGAGTTTTCACGCTAAATGTAAAAATTTAAATTTAGTGCGGATCTTCAGAACCGCTCTTATTTTTTGGCTCGAATTTAGGGAACCGGTTAAACTAAAAAGCTCTAGTATCTATTGTTTAATAGAAAGTTAAAGTGTGTACTTTTTGCACCAAATATTTATTTAAAAATGATTCGAGTTTTTACGCCAAATGCCTTCCAATTTGCAAAATCTTCAGAACCGTTCTTATTTGTAGTCTCGTAGTTAGAGAACCGGTTAAACTGCAAAGCTCTAGTTTCCATTGCTTAATAGAGCGTTAAATTGCCTACTTTTTTGTAAAAAATATCAATTTAAATTTTCACGTTAAATGTGGAACTTAAAAATTAATGCTGTTGGCTTAATTTTCAGACCGATTGAACCACAGAGCTCTGGTTTTCATTGCTCTATAGAGCGTTAAATTGTGCATTTTTTATCCTAAACACGGTTTTTCTGAATTCAAAATTAGAGCGAGGCTTCCGAACAGCTCTTCCTTGATTGCTAGTATTTTCAGAACCGGTTGAACCACAGAGCTCTACTTTTCATTGCTTGATTACAACGTTAAATTTTGCACATTTTTGTATGAAACATCGTTTTAGAACTATTCCTCGTTTTAACCCTGAATGCAAAAATTAAGAATGAATGCGGGTCTTGTCTTAAGAACAGCTCTTAATTGTTGGCTCGTATTTTGAAAACCGGATGAATTATAAAGCCCTAGGTTTTGTGCTTGCTAGAGCGTTAAATCGCGCACTTTCTATAGCAAACATCGTTTTTATAAATCTCACAAGGATCTTCAGAACCACTTAATTGCTAAAGTTTGTGTCCTATGACTAAATTATCTTTGTTTTCACGCCTAAGAATCTTGTTTTAGAGTTACTGACGTAACAAAAAAACTTAGCTTGACAGCTAAAAACTTGTAATAAAATTACATTGTTCAGCGTTCCACAAAAATAAAAAAGTAAGTTCGGACAGTGCGAGCAGTATATGAAAAATGCATATGTCTTGAATGGCTCAGAATAATCAAAATATTTAAGACCAAAACTACTCAGAAGAAATGAGGCTATAAGATCATATAGTGTTTTACTGTCTGAGCTATCCCAAATTGCCCGCAGGCGTATTTAAATTTTGCCCAAGAAAGCATATCGCTATACACCCCACAATATTTTCGTTACAGTTTTTCGCATTTTCTATAGCCTAAATTTCGACTGAAAATAGAGCTTTAATACGGAAAAAAATTGTTCAAATCCGATTACCGAATAAAAAAATATTCACCGTAAAAGATTTCTTTGATACAGCAGTAAATGCTTGTCTTACGTCCAGAAAAAACTCTAAGCCCCACAAGTTGCGTTCATGTCCATTTCTTTCGATAATGCGATTAGCTGATCGAAATGTACGTGTTTCTAGCCATTGCTCCAACCAAATTCAATTTTGCTTGTTGCGCTTCCAAAATATGTAGCTCTTATAATACATGCATCTCACATAGTTTGAAATCTTTTAGGCAGATAAATATGTATATTACATGTTAACGGGTCCAAAAGAAGAAAACGCGGTTTCTTCAAAGAGCTGATGTGGTGGCTGATCGTCCCGAAACATGCGTTCTTTACACCAGAAACGTGATACTTTGTATCGCAGGCCACATGAATGTATTACCGGCAAGTTAGACGGTTAATCGTTCTTAATCTTCTCGGAAGCAGACGTTTTCTTCACATCCATAAACGCGACAGTTCTTATCAAAAGGTCATAGGAAAATTATGTGCGCAACACTTGTGAACAGTGCCTCATCCATCTAGGAAGATCGCAGCTAGTTGTGAAGAAAAATTGAATAGGTTTTCAACTAATTCTCCAATTCATAATAGCTGTGGCTAATTTACGCATTGCACGAAATTGTTTTGGATAACCACAATTCATTCACTCGCACACTCCGGTCAGTCACCCAACTTTTTTTTCAATTCTTTCCTTGATCGCGCTACCATTCAACGAATTTTAGCCGGTCAGAATTCTCGAAATAACCCACTAGGATTCGAAATCCTATCAAACTATTTGATATTTTTTGGGCAAAAGCCTGTCAAAACAAGGCGCACTTAGTATTGAAACCAGATGGAGGAGCGTGGGAATGAAGATGTGCAGTGCAGTACCCATTGAAGAATGGTTAATGCGGCCCCGATGCAATAGATTTATAGGCGTGAAATTGATCATTGTGATTTGGCTGTGGCAACATTTATTGCATTGTTCGTTTCTAGTGTTCTACTCATCGGGGAAAAAACAGTGCAGCGATAAATGCACTGTCGGTTGCAGATCAACAGGGCCAAGAAAAACAACAGCAATTCATCAATCCATTTGAGGCAGAAACGAAAAAAAAATCGGTAAATCTTAGCTTGAACCCCTTGAAGTGAAAATGATCATTTGCACGTCTATGAATAGTCACGGATGGGCTATTTCCATTATTGATACTATTAGCGGGATTTAAGCACCATTTAAGCAAAAAAATCCGTTAACATTGTAAATTCACTGACACGTTTTGGGAGGTTCTTCACGGAAAAAGAAATTAATTTAAATAAAGCGTCTGCGGTTTCAGCGTTTAGCTTGTAATGCTGGGCATAAAACAAATTTGTTCTACCTATCAGCAGTTTGGCCGGATAGAAATTGATCGGATATTGATTTTCAACTACTGGGGTTTTTAATAGCTATTTCAAGCATGATTTTTACATAATACGTTACTCGCATGGATCTCCAGGCTTTTGCAGTCACACAACTGAAAAACGTGAGGAATTTTGTTTACATTCAAATGTTAACAAAAAGTTTTGCTGATTTTTCAGGAAACAGATTGAGTGAGCGCCCTAATTTTCACACCTCTGAATAGAGCACTGAATGGTACTTTCAAAAGTGAAGCATCGCTGGAAAAATCGTCGCAGATTTCAATCAAGAAGTTGACTTCTTGTCTCAAGATAACTATTGGATTTACGCGGCTCAAACACTACGTGACTTTTTTGGTCATATTTCACGAATAGTTTGTTACAAAGAAGAGTCTACAAAGAAGTTCTTGTCGTTGGAGAGAGAACTAAAAGTCCGTTTAAGTAGGTGGAACGTGGGTGAATAAATGCTGTCAGTTTTCATACAGCAAACGAAATTATGTGAATAACTAACATCTAAGAGCAAGATTAGGACACAATTTCAAGTTTTACGCCACACTTTTGCTCATGTCTCTGGAATCAACTTAGCTAGCGGACTCAATTATTCACCACTGGATAGAGCACTAATCGGTGCTTTCAGGAGGTGAAGCACTGTTAAAAAATTTTTGTAATTTTCCCAGAAAAAAAAAGAAAGTTTCAAGAAAACTTCTATTTTTGCACTGTTGATTTTTAAAGTGCGAAATCGAAAGACACTGCCCTTTTCAGCAGATCTCAGGAACCATTTTGGCTACAGAGTCCGTTTTTATGTCGTTTCAAAGACAATTAGAAGGCCAATTTAGTGCGACGATGTGAGTGATTGATGGCATCATCCAACAAGCGAAATTTGACAATCGCACATTCAGGTGCAAGAAATGCTAACTTTTCTTGCATGATGCCACCTTTTTCTTGTGTCTCAGGAACAAACTGAACTACTCTTTAGAAGATAGGCACTAAAGTTGCGGAAAGTTTCGTAAAAATCGCGTCAAATCACGATTTTTTGTGCTTAACAAATATGAGTCTCAAAGTTGATGTTTTCGGTCCACTGTGTCCATTTAGAAATTCGTGTTTACCGACATAAAGAAGGAAAAAATTTGAAAATTTTCCAATCTTTATAGGAGACTCTTTTGACTTTCTGAAGACTGGCAAAAAATTCTGATTTTTGTTAGATTTGAAAATCTTAGCCTGAAAAATGATGTTGATTCAGTGAACTGCGCTCTCTATTGAAAAATTCGTATCTCATAACCAAAAGCAAGGAGCGATTTGAAATGTTCACATTCTTTAGGAAAAACCCGGTTTTAACGATGCAGCAAGTTTCAGGAGAATTGCACGAAATGTTGATTTTTTATAATGTCTGGTAAATTTGAGTCTCAATGTTGATGTTATAAGTAAACTGCGCTTTCTCGGTTAAAAAAATTGCATTTTTCAACTGAATCAAGCAGCAGTTTCAGATTTTGACAGGCTTTAGAAGATACTCCGCTTTACATATTGTGAAAGCTTCGGCAAAATTGCAATAAATCACGCTTTTTCTCAGTTTAATGTATGTGAAAGTCTCAAATTGACGCTTTCGGAACACTGCGCTCTCTATTAAAAAATAATTTTATCCTCCAAACTACCGGAAGGAAAAATTTGAAAAGATACTTATTCCTAACTATAATCAAAATTTCGAAGAAAGGCACAAAATCATGACTTTTGTTCGATTTGAAGACGATTGTGCGAGTCCCAAAATTGATGTTTTCAGTCAACTGCGCTCCCTCTTTTAAAAATTCGTCTCTCATAGCTCGAAGCAAGGAGCAGTGTAAAATGTTGACAATATTTAGAAATCGTTCGTCGCCAAAGTCTGGAAAAGCGGGGTGGAAATCGCATTAAATCTTGAATTTTGTCAGTTGGATAAATATGAGCTTTAAAATTGATGTTTTCAGTCCTGTGCTCTCTTTAAAAAAATCGTTCATTTCAAATTGAAGCAAAGAATAAATCGACACTTTCGGAATCTTTAGAAGATGCTCGGTTCTAACGATGTAGAAAATTTCGGAGGAATTGCAAATTTCTGATTTTTACCAGCTTGCTACATTTGAGTCTCAAAATGAAAGGTTTTGGGCAACTGTGTTCTATCCTTTAAAAGTTCTTAACTTACAAACTAAAGGAATAAATAATTTGACATTTTTACCATGAAGCAAGCATACTTAACTCAACAGATGCAAATAGTTTCAGAAGCATTTCGCAAAATCCTGATTTTTCCCAGGTTGATATCAACTCCTTTAACCATCCGGCAGAGACACTTCACTCTAGAGACGCAAAAGTCTCAGAAAATGTGCAAAAAATTCTGATTTTTGCCAGTTTGACGAAGCTAAGGCCCAAAATTGATGTTTTCAGCCAAGTATTTGTTTCTACATCACTGGATAGAGCGGTAAATAAAACATTTGTAAAGTAAAAAATATATTGAAAAATGTAGGCAGTTTTCACACAAGAAGCCAACAAATATTCTAAGAAAACTAATGGTTTTGTGCGTTAATATTTTAAATCGCAAAATGCACTCATAGACCACTCCGCCTGTTTCGTCGAATCTCAAAAACCCTTTGAGCTTTTTAGCTTTTTTTTCATATCTCAGGTATAAATTCAGCAAGCGCATTTGTTTCTACATCATTGGATACAGCAAATTGGATAAATAACACATCCAAAAAGAACAAGATCAATTGGGAACTGTCTGCAGTTTTCACGCAAAAGTTAAAAAATTGAAAATCAAGAGACAAGAAAATCGCAGTTTCACTGAACAGCAGTAGCCTAATAAATGAATTAAGCTAGAAATCTTGTGTGAGAAAGCAGACTCACCCTGTATGTTTGCTACATGAAAAAGTAAAATATTCATTTTCGTTTAATGCTGTGGTTTCGCTTATTTTTCAAAATGTATTGATTCCACATGATTAAGGCCCCTCTTTGCATGTCTGTTTTTCTACAGGGCGATTCAACTTTAAACAAAAAAAACACAGAAATTTATAAAACCGTTTGGGTAAAAAAGCTTTGTTACTAAAGGCCGGCTACAGTTACTAAAGTTTCAAAAAAACTCCCGGTTTTTCGCGAATATTTTTTTAAGTCCAAAATCAATTGACGCAATTTTGCATCGTATCTCAAAAACGTTCGTTAACCTATTGTTGAATAGAGAATTAACTGCCCGAGTCAATCTGGGAAACTTGCATGAGGAACTACTGGTATTTTTGACACAAACACAATATTTGAAAATCACACTTTCAGCTACAAATGTGCTCAATTAAAGGCTCAAAATACCCAACAATAAAAACGCATGGAGTGATCGATACTAACATCCACCGTATATCGACGCCCATTTAACAAATAGCATTAGAGAGTGTTGGAATCGAATTATGTTCGGTTGAAATTGTAGCATAAGCCCGAAGAAATCACTGTTAGTCGCTGTTGTGGTCATTTTTCACCGCCGCTTTTAATTCAATCGTTTCATTAACCTTAGCCAGTCAAAGCAAAACCAAATAAAAATCGTGCCATTTTACAATTAACCGCGACTTAATTTCTCGTTTAATTGTTAATTTTCCGAATTGTTTTCAAACAATGGTGGCCGATTTGCAATTCGACTGTTTTGTTCATCCCCCGGATCCACTTGAAATGCGATCAAATCGCAAAAAAAGCTGCTCGAATTTAAAACATTTCAAATGTAAGCTGCGTTCGAGATTTACTATTTGTATACCAGCCTCCAACCAACCAGCCAACTATTTTGATATAAAAAACCCTCCCTCGATAGCCAATTAAGTGGTTTTAAGAAATTTTCGTTTGTTTTAGGGTTCACACTGCAACCAATCACGACACTAGTTAGAACAGTCAGTCGTTTATGGACGAATGGACATCGAAATAAATCTGAAACGCAGTCGACAAAGTCGCGAATGAACCGTGAAAATGTAAAGTAGCACCGTGAGAAAACAAAAACCGTTTTAATGCTTCATTAAACAAATTTAACGAAAAGATGGCCTTTATTTTCCTGCATTACCAGCCTCGTCCCTTTTTATTCGGATCCTATATAGATTAATCATCCATTTAAATTAAAAACTTTTTCAATCGAATATTTATACAACAGATAAGGTTGTTAGCTTGAATGATGCCATAAAACTACAGAGGGTTCACTTTTTGCCCGCAATCTGGGGCGCATTATAAAGTTTGATGAGATGATCGTTGGGTTGCGATGATCAACTGATGGAAAATCGCCAGTTTTCCCAGTTTAACGCAAATGTTCCAATAGGGATGACTTAATGGAAAAACTGCCAATAAAATTTGCAATGAAAATTAATGTCCACGTCAAGTCATAAAGTTTTGAATGATACGGAACAATTAAAATAAACGACTCCAACCAGGTAATTTTCTAGTAATTACTATGTAAACGGTATTGTAATAATTGTGCTAACATGCTGAATCGTAAAAACCAATAGCGATATTGGCTGTTTAATTTTCCATTGTGAATTCGCGTTTAAAGCATTATTAGAGACTTAACTAAAACCTCTTCAAATAAGCTGGTAAGCAATAGAAGGACTTACCTCCGGACGAGATGAAGGCGACCAAACCTGTAACAAAACCACTCGCGATTCTGTCCTGTTGGACACCAAAGAAACATTTTAAATCCTTCCATTGCATGCGTTGTTCAGTCCATTTGCATTGCAACTTTGCATCAGACTTAATTTTAATGAAACTAAAACATTTTCACTTGCCGTTTCTCGTACAGTATTGATGTTGAAGGCGAACGATCGCGACCAAACCTGCAACAAAACCCCTTTTGATTTTTTCTTGTTATAGTCAATAAAAATCCTGCTAAATATCCCTAATATGCAACATGGAGAAAAAGAAAAACCGTGCCGACGAAAAGAATTTTTATGGCATTTTGTGGCAGCGCTCGGCTCTGTAATTTTGCATTTTATTAACAAATTGCGCCAATTCAGTGGCAATTAAAATAGATTTGAATGGACTATGCGCGGTCTGCGCGCAGTTAAGACAAAGATAATTTTTATTGTGGGGAATTACCCCTATTTTTTTCTTGTATTGTTAATGGCGACCAGCAGTAGTTCGCAGGATTGGCAGCCTAATCGGTTCGATGGAAAGAAGCAAAGGATTTCCATGTGGTTGAGAAAACAATTTGCCGGATAATTGTTACATTACCGCTAAAGTAAACTGAAACAAATGGGAAAATGACTATAATTCCCAGTTGGCCCCTCCCAGCCAATAAATTTAAGCAAACAATCCTATAAATTTCCGTTTAACAGGCATTCATAATAAAATTATATAATTATAGACGGATAAAGCCAATTGCGCCCGCATAGTATGCAAAACGCTCATTTAACCGCCTTGAAGCATTGACAGGCTCTAACTGTTGGTGACTACCGTCCAGTTATTATAATGAAACGATCGCCTAAAGGATTTACCAATAAATCCTTTCAACGCTTGTTTTAATCAGGTGTCGTTTTTTTTAAGTTGAGAAACTGACTCTACAGAGCGTCTAGAAGAAATCAATCTAAAACCATGCATTCTCTGTTTCAGAGCAGGAGGAGGACTCAACGTGTGGAAGCTCAAACTCAAAGTTCCCTCAGCTAATCTCAAAGGATATCGATGAATAAACCCGCAAATAATGACAAAGTTACATTTTGAGTAGAGCAAGTGAGGGCTAAAATCGAGCAAAGTTTCTTTGAACCAAAGGAATCAACATTCAATTGCTTATAAAACTATTAAAATCCAGTTTTTTTCGATGATTTTGATGTTCGTTTGAGTTCGTTCGGATTTGTTTCGGCTCGATTATATGACAAACAAAGTCCGAATTTGGTTGTTGGAATCGCAGGAAAACCAGCTGATTTTGAATGACCCTAAAATTGTTTTGTGTTTTTTCTGCGATTTTGAGAATACTGTTTATATTCTGATTTATTTTCCTGACTGCTTGTACTTGTTATGATATTGCTATCTTTTGTGGGTCTCAGTCAAAGTGTGAACTCGAAATTTTGAATATCGTTTATTTTATTACGTTTCGGCGAGACAACATCAGATTTAAAATCTACATGAACTCATGATTGGTAAAAATCAAAGTTCTTTTAGGTATTTGCCTTCTTGAAACCTTAAATTTGGCTGAATTATTTTCTACATTTTAGAAAATGTATTATTACATATGCAACACCTCAATTTTTTTTTCAATAAATTAATTGTTCTCCAAGTGAGACTGCTCTTATAACTTCGCCTTCTTCTTCAGTTCGTCTGTGTTCGCTCCGATTCGTTTTGGTCAGTTTCACTTTGTTAGAATTCATCTGGGTTTTTCACAATTAAATCACAGCAAAACACTGCCGAGTGTCCTGAATTTTCATTGAACTCAAATGAAGCTTTTTGCAAAATCAGTGAAAAACGTGTGTTAGTTTCGGTTACTATTAGATGGTTTGGATTTGTTGGGGTTAGTTTGGTTTCATTTGGGTTCGCTTGGGTTAGTTTCGGTTCATTTGGGTTGGTTTACCTCGGCTTAGTTTGCGTTACTTTTACACAACTAAACACTTGAAAAATCCGCATTAATGAATAAAATTTCCAAATTTTTTTTTTTAAATACGGAAATTTAAAATCCGCGTTATTTCGCGAATCTGTTGAGAATATTTCAGAGTTTCATATGTAGTTTTTTTATTGATTTACCAAGGCAGTGACTTAAAAAATTTCCAAGTGAATGCATTTCCTTATTGCATGAGTTTTTCAATAAGTAAATAAATTAGTTTAGAAAAGTTAGAAAGAAAAGGGGTTCGAGAGAGTAAAACAAATTCTCAACTTGTGCGAAAAACAATCTCAAAATCAGAGAGTTTGGAGGGATTTTCTGCATACAAACAATTAGAGTATAATGGATTTATAATCTGATGTGAAACAAAGAACAATTGTAAAATTCATAGGTATTTTTGTATTCGAGTCAGGGTCGTGCCCAAAGGACTCGGCACCAACAATCACATTAGAATATAGTGGATATTGAAGTTGAACATCCAAATTAGGATGTAACGGACATGGTTGTTCGAAACCATATGAATTCGCCCTCTATTTGAGTTTTTAAGCACAGTAATATAAAAAATTGCCTCCAATTCGCTGGTTTTAAATGCATGATATTTCAAATTTTTTTTCACAATTCCACTTAAGAGCACAAAACCGCCAGTCGCTCGCTTCTTATAAATTTTGGAAAATAAGTGAATACCACAATTTTATAAATATTTATCCCGTAAATCCGGCAGTGTTTTCAACATTTCCTTATGGCATTTGGTTTTAGAGATATTTCAGTTTTTTTTTGGAAACAACGTTGTTGGAATTAGCTCAAAAACGGTTTATGGTACAAATCTGCAACATTTTCTCTGATGCTTTTTCTGATGCTGGAATATTTCATCCAGAACACCTTTTCTCTCTCCCAAAATTAGTAATGCAAACGAAAATAAATTGTGAAAAATCGACACAAATCCTAAAACTTCAATTTCTCAAGCAAAAACAAACAAAACCTTCCAGAGGTTTGCTTTCACAGACAGTTTCTCACGGACAAAACCATGCCAACATGGCTTGGTTTGTTTTGCAAAAAAACCCGGGAAAAATTGTGTGTAGGTTCTTAAAAGACTGAATTTTCAAAGCTGGATAAAGTCCTCAAATCTCAACTAAACGGGTTCATTTTCACTCAACTAACGTTGACAAATTCTTTGTTGTCGGTGCATTTAAGCAGGTGAAAACCAATAAATTGGATTGTATTATTTGTCTGGCACAGAAACCACTTGAACTTTTGATTTGGTAGCTGGAATCAACTGATTTTTTTCAGTTGATGTACTCACTATTTGTGAGCATGTTTGGGCCCTTTGTAATACATTGGAGCATTCATAGTTTTTGCGCAAAAAATGATTGCTAAATATTTAGAACTTCCTTTAATTTTTCGTTTTTGAGCAAAAATCAACACAAATTTGTAGGTTTTTTGTAACGAACCTCAAGACACTAAACCCCAAAAAATAATGAAAGTGGAACAAGAAAAGTTGAAAGTCAGAGAGGATGAGGCAGTTCATCAGCCGTCCAATTAGTCGCGTTGATCAATTGCGGGATTAGCATGCAACAGTCTTAAACGGATCGACATGCATTCGGCATCCAGAAAAACCGATACGTAGAAAATTTGAATTGTAAAATGATGGGATGACAGCCGGTAAAAAATTGCCCACAATGGCCACTCAGTTGCAAATTATAACGCGGCGTGTACGCCAGTTTTTGTGCCGATGTCGGCCGCTTTGAGCCACTTGCATACATATCTACCAACATTTAAATAATTTATATGTATGTACGCATTGGAGAGTCACTTTTTCAATTGTACCGCGAACAATGCATCGGACGAAGACGGCATCTGACGGAAACTTGCTCCGGATGACCACTTGAAATCAGTAGCGTTCTTTCGAGGTCCAGCTTAAAAATCACCAAAGTTCCCAAGGGAAAAATTTCAAGTGCATTTACACAAAGCGTTTTGAAGGGACCTTGATGGGTCAGTTTCGGTTTTCGTCCCATCTTCAACTAGCGTCTCTGTGTGGTCTTTTAAATTAATCAAATTTCTTCAGAATAACGAGAAGTTGACGCATTTAAGTTTCATCAGTCTCCGCCCCTGTCGAATAATAATCCGAAGGCAAAAACGCCCAGTTCGCATCATATAAAAGTAGTGGAAAAAACAGCAGCCCGTTGAAGAAAGAATGGAAACAGCCGAAGAAAATAAGGTAAAAAGCAGAAAATTGCGCGGCGAAAAAATCGTCCAAGCAGCTTTTTATGTTTGTGGGAATTGCACGTTCGCTGTATTTGTTCTTAATTAAAACCAAATCCACGAAAGTCGCATTGATCGCATGCGACAGTTGGGAACGGAGGCCTCATGTTTGGCACTGATAATTTGGGCATAAAAATGCGAAGCGTTTTTCCACCAAAACAGCGTACACAATTAATTATTTGTTTTTATAATTTTTTTACGCGATTTCTCATAGTCAATATGAAGGAATTTCGATGCTGGGTACGTTTACGTTTTTTCTCCTCCGGCTCACTTCGACGTTCATACATGCGAAATTCGATGCACTGTGTATTGTTTAATATTTATGAAAATATAAGTTCAACGGATCTTTCGTCTCATAACTTCTTGTCATTCAGCCAGTTTTTATACGCATCTCGGAATGATCATTATAATGAGCGGGATTATACAATTAAATAAACATGGGAGTCCCATTTCGAATTTGAAATCAGTTTTTTCGTCGCGAATTTATATTTCAGCAATTTTAATTAGGAAAAATGCTGCCTTATGGTATGTTGCGGCATGTAAACATATGCCGATAAGCGAAGAAAAATTCAATTCCCCGACAAATCTTGGTTGAACAATACCGAAATTATGAGCGTCCACTCAATCAATGTAAAACCCATAATAACGGGGCAAAAAACGACACGAGCACCATCGACACCAATAATTAGGTGTACCGGATTCGATATTATCTCACTGAATAACTGGACCACCCCAGTTATGGACAAGCAATTAAAATTAAAGCTCCATACTATATTTACCGGGCATGGTTTATAATCAGTATGTAAATCCGGTCGTACCTCACGATATTCGCGCATTTACTGGGTCGGTGAAAGAACACAACCAGGTCATGTTCTGCTGCGCAATTTTCCCGAGGAAAACTTTTCAAAAAACCATCCCATGTGTGTGTGAGTTAGGAAAAACTGGCCCTCACTATGGCCGCTCAGACCTTTAACCACCCGGCATTTATAAATTCAATATTGATGCTGGATTAAAATTATAGAGCAGCCTTCTAGTATTGTTCGATGAGCGGTTCGGATGGGTTATTATTACAGCTACAGCTAATTACTGAGCCGACCGGACGCCGTATTACCTGTGCACTTCATTATTATGCCTTCGGATGTAAATTACTTTCTATAGACGAGGAAGAAACTGGGCAGAGTTCGATCGTTTCGGAAATGTTGCTTTTGAAGATTTTTGCAATAAAGAACGGTTGCTTCAGAAGATGAAGAAATGGAACCTTCTTTATTCAGTCGCTTTCCTGAGGCCTGAGGTGGTTTTGCTCAAAAAAAAACGTTGCTTCAAATGCCTCAGAGTCTACTTCGGCTTTCACTGCATGGGCATGAGGAATTTAGCGAGTTTGTTTAAAAATACTCTCGAGTTTTATGTTCAAACATCTTTGATTTTAAGCCGATCATATCTTCCTGATTATTGACGCAAGCAGTTAAAATATCCATATTGAGGACTTTTTTCTTCGAAAGCAAGTCGTTGTTGCGTTAAAAAGCGGCAACTGAAATTTTGAATTTTCACCGAAATCTTTCTCAGGATTTCAGGAGTCGATTTTTCCTAAAAAAACTTCCAAATTCTGCAATATTTTCATTTCAAAGAAGCAGGAACAACAAACGCAAGACAAAACTTTTTGCTTCAAATATCTCAAATTCTACTTCTGCTTTCACAGCATGGGAATGCGGAATTTAGCAACAAACTAAAAATACTTCAGACCCTTTAGAACCATAAAAATCCACATTTTTGACTCAGTCCATGCAGCTTTTGAATATCTTTCATCCTCGGCTCACCATGTTTTTCTTATTGTTGACTCAAACACTCTCTTACGTCGAAAGTGATTCATTAGGCTAAAAAAACGCAAATAAAGTATTTTTTTCACCGACATTTTTCTCAGGAAGTTTTCAATAGGGACTTAATTAACTGAGTTATTTTGAACGACTGGTGTTTTAAACTACATGCTTGTGCTTTTGATGCACTTTTCTGAAATAGCCAAAGTTCCAAAAATTGTCTAAATTCTCCAAACAGCCCAACCGTTCTGAAATGTATTCCGCTTTTGCACTACGGTTTTTATCAAAAAATGTCCAGAATTCACTATCGGATCTGCTCGAGATTGCAACAAGTCCCAAAACAATCAAACAGCTTGCAAACGTCTAGAAGATTAATCAAGTTTGCCAAACATTTTAAATTTTCAACGCATATTCACGGAATAATTTGCTATAAAAATGCAGAATTTGAACTTTCAATATTGGATCGGGTTTGCGACATGTGAATTTTAAGGTCCAGACGTGTAAGTTTCGGGCACATTTTTGAAAAAGCCAAAGTTTCAAAATTTCTAAAAAATTTTCTACCATCCCAAATTTTCTGAAGGTTTTTAGGCGCATTGGCTAAGGTTTTTCCTACAAAAGCGCGAACTTCCAGAATTATGTGCTGTCTAGTTTGGAAGTAAAACATTATTAAATAAATCATGCACAGGTCGCAATTTTTCACAACTTTTTTCGCTTAAAATCCTTCCAATTTGATCTCACGAAAGCGGGGAATCCAACGAACTCATGGAAAAAACAGACTGGAAGCTTCCGATCTGAAATAATCGATATTTTCTGCTCATTCCAGGCAGTTTTTGAACTTTCACGACCCTTAGCTGACGATATTTTCTTTATTATCGATCCCAAGACTTTAAATATGCATATTGGATAGTTTCTTACACCGAAAGGAAACCATTGAGCTCAAAAACACGTAGGTGAAATTTTCCTGTAGTCGAATTTTTGACAATTTTTTTTTCTTCAAGTGATTTGATTGACTAAAACCATCAATTTTCACTCACATTTGCTAAGCTTGAAAAGTGCAGGGTTTCTGGTGATTATTATGAAACTCTCAGAATATTTATAGTAAAGTGTCTTCTAAAGATGCTAAAAGTTCCATGAAAATTGGCCAGCATTCTGATATTTCCCAGATTAGCAAATGCAGGTTCAAAATTGATATCTTGAGTCAATACTGTTCTTTTTAAAAATTCGCATTTTCCATACTGAAGCACGTATCAAGTTGAAACTGTTACACCTTTTAGAAGATGGGTGCCTTAGGAGAAGTTTTTTTTTAATCCTTTAAAAGCATGATCTTCGTCCGCTTGGTGAAAGTGGGTCTAAAAATTGAAATATTTTCACTCAACTGCGCCTTCTTCCTTGAAAACTCTCAGCTCTCAACCTGAATCAAGCAGTAATGTGAAACTATCACCTTTGTTAAGCGAAACTTGACTAAACAGGCTGAAAGTTTCCTGAAGATTATACCAAATTCTGAATGTTGCCAGTTTTGTAGAAGGTGCTCTCAAAATTGTAGTTTTCAGTTAACTGCGCACTCTTTTTGAAAATTTTGCAACTTTCAATCCAAACCAAGAGGAAATGCGAAAGTTTTACCACTTGCAGAACACATTTGACGCTAAGCATGCTAAAGGTTTCAACAAAATCGCGTAGAATCCTGATTAGTAACAGATTAGTAAATATCGATGTTCAAATGACTCTTTTGGGCGTTTTTACCCAACTGCACTCTCGCTATAAATGTTGTAGAAATCATTTTCATCTCCAAGAACTGAGGAATCCAAGAAACTCACAGGAGGGTTCAGATCCGAAATAATCCACATTTTCTGTCCATTTTGTGCAGTTTTTGGACATTCACCATCTTTAGCCAATGATATTTTTCTTATTGTTTTATTTGAAGACGATTGAACACTTTAAATTTGTATAAAAATTGCGGCGCTTCTTAAGTCTAAAGCCACGCACTGAGCTGAAAAAACACACATTCGAAACGTTGAATTTGGGCCGAAAATAGAAGATAGTTGATTTTTTTCGTCCAAAAGGCCACATTCAAGTGTGTGATTTTTTAGCTCAATGTATAGCTTTCAAAGTAAGTCAGAATCTTTTGTCTCTATAATAAAGAATATATCGTGGGTGAAGGTTGAAAACAGCTTGAAAACCAGTCAAATTTTAAGAATCATAAATTATTGGATATCCGACACTTTTCACTGAGCTGCCTCAAAAAACACACGTACGAAAAATGAATTTTAGACCGAAAAAATAATTTATAAACTCGAAATTGTGTCTTTAATGCCATCAAATCAAATGGCCAGTTCTACGTTAATCATTTACCAAAAAATAATTATTAGAGTCAATTTTACAGTACGATGCTATTGCACATCCACAAACTGCCTGAAAAACTAGCAATTATTCGAAAAACCCATAATCGAATCCAGCTAGTCTAAAACGTAAAAGCCGCATAGGATCCTATTCATAATTTAGCTGGGAATGCCGCCGATATACCTCAGATTTATTTAATAGATATTCAAAATGTTATATGGTATTTCGCTTCTGAAGTTATTTTATTTATGGCTTCTTCATGACTCCGATATTTCTTACTTAATCACTGGTTTTGCGCTTTTCGATTTATAGGTAGGTGCCTTCAGTATGCTGATTTTTCCGCTCACGAAGATTTAGAGCGCTGAAGATTTCGAATGCGAATCGTGTTTCGGACGATCTTCGATCCACACGCTTCGTTTCATCATCATCTTTCGATCTAAACTGCTATGAACGTTTTCTGGTGCTTGATCAAATGAAGAGTGCATTTGAGGCCAACGAGTTCTTCCCATGTCAACAACTGAAAACAAATCAAGCGATTCTTGATGAAAAATCGACCAAGAAGACGCTCCACAACGGACAATATGTGTTATAATTATGTATGTTTTTTTAACATTTTATGTGAAATTTCCAGCTAAGGACTGGGATTAGGTTTCCATTAGATCTCCATCTGTCCTCGACTAATTTAATCTTTATCACAATGTGACTTTCCATGAAACAATCGCACACAAACGACGATTAGCATAAAAATGTTGGTGCGTTTCAATTGGTCCAAAGCAAACGGTCAGCCAGCAGCGACTACTAGAAGTTGATGTCTTTTACATAACGTTGCTTGCATGCTAAGTAACCTCTGGCTGCGTTAACGAAGAAAATCAGCAAATAAAATGAGCTGGAATGAACCAGCATACCACACTGTTGGGCCCTTTGGGAGTTTGTCAACGAGTTTCACCAGTTGAAGACAAACTATTTTCCAGTTAATTCAGTTAGTTTGAAGCGGATAAAAAGCAGTGATTAGTCTGTTAACGTTGTGAAAACTTCAATTTACTTTATGATTGCATTTTAATATACGCTTTGTGGAAATGGTTGGTTGTTTTTTCTCAATTCTCTTCATTATGGGTTGACTCTCCAAATCAAATCTCGTCAGAAGCGAACGGTTTTTTTCTGAGCTTCGTCGCTGAGTTTAATAATGTTTCACACTGAATGCAATTCGGTTTTATGTTTCTTTGTGCACTTACGGAATTTATTAATTAATTCTACGATTATGGTTTCTCGATATTGCACTGTCGCCGTAATTCTTAATTCCTTTGCAAATTGTCAACAATCGCTTTCGCATTCATTGAAATCGGACTTTACCGCTCCTAATTACATTGGTCTCCAATGTCTCATCTTGCCGTTGTTTGAGCACTTAAATATTGAAGATAGTTAAAAAATACCGCGACATGTTTTGGCTCAAATCAAAACGATCTATTGACAGTCTGTAAACAAATATAAAAGGACAGAAGATACAAAATATACAAGAAGCATTTAAATAAGAAAAATGCACATAAAGAACTGATTGCAGTTAAACAAGTTCTCATGTTCATCATATTTAGAATGACAAGAACTCAAATCAATCACATATTGATCGGGCATTGCGGATGCTTAATTCCTTTTCATACCCATTGCGGAATAACTTTTCTACGGTTTCTGCGAACAAGTGATATAAAATCTAATATCAGCGCAATTCAATGGGCTCGACTAATAATTTATCTTTATTAGAGATACGGTGTGTTATTTGCGTTAAATCTGATCGCAAACCGGAATCTGGATCTATCAAAAGTCATCGTTTCGAATCGGAAAAAATACATACGTTTAGACTGATTGAACTGTGGAAAGTTGCTCAACGGAAGGTTGCATTATTTGCTGCGTTCAGAATAAGAAAGGGGTTAATTTGGTGGCAGACACAGAAGTGAATTGAAGAAGCTTAACTGAATTCGGCTTTAAAAACCTGAGTCCTTCTGGGAACGCACACCTACGAACCAGAACAAGACAAGGAAGGAAAGGTTCGTTTCTTTCGATTGTTCAAAACAGGAGTTTTGCATATGCTTTCGCAAAAGACTGCGAACAAAAATATTGGGAGTCAAAGATGAGATCTGATGAAAACTTGAAAGGTGAATGATAGAAAACAGTCTAAGCAAACTAAAGAAGCTTAACTTAATTCTGCTTAAAAACATGATTTCTTCTGAGAACAAACGCAAGCGAGCCAGACCGATGCACAAACGTTCGCTTCGTTAGATTGTGCAAAACGGAAATTTTTCTTGAAAAAAAAACCTGTGAAAAGAAATTTGGTGAGTATAAGGCGAGATCTCCTGACAAATAAACATGAAAAAGGGGAATTTGAAGGCAAATGCACAACGCGAATCAAAGAAGCTTCACTTAATCTTGCTTCAAAAACCCTGATGGTTCTGAGCAGGCACGCTAACGAGCCAGAACAGCGCACAAAAGTTCGCTTCGTCCGAATGTGCGAACAATTTGTATGAGACTGTGAACAGAAATACGGTGAGTAGAAGATCAAATCTGATGACGAAATAAAAGGGGAATTTGGTAGCAAATACTCAAAGCCAATCGAAGAAGGTTAACTTTATCCTGCTTTAAAAGCCGAGACCTTCTGAGAACGCACGCGAACAAGCCAGAACAGCGCCCGAACGTTCGCTTCGTTCGATTGTGGAAAACGGAGACTGGAGCTTCTTTCGTAAAAAGTCTGACTAGGAATGAAGGGGTTAATTATTGTTTAGTGTGGACGTCTCGTCGATTTGGGTATTTTAACAAGTGAACGTTTGTACATACTGAGAATCGTATGTTGTATTCGATTTGGAATCGGCGAATAAATTTGAGCGAAACGGCAACAAATTGCAAAATAGGGCCGTTTTGGATTCGGTCAGCCGTGGTGCATTCTTTCATCTCCTGCGAAATTCCGCCAAATCATGCTGATTTAAGTCCGAAATTACGGAATTCCGAATAATTGCGAGATCATCGGCATCGAGCTCGCAATCGACTACTGAACGAATACCTGCTCTTTTCGGCGGTCCGTCTTTTTTGTCCGCCGTCTAGGCCCTGTCACCTATCAATCAAGGTGCGGTGCGACCACTTTTTGTCAACCCCTCATACGGGAAAGGCAGATTGCGACCCGCGAATATTTAAAATAGCCGACAACTCGGTGCATATTAAGTAGATGGGGGACAATGCCGACGCGGCCCATCTCAAATGGAACCAGATTCTTATTTAATTCGGTGTTTGCATAACTCGAACGCGAACCGATCTAATACTTCACCATCATCAAAACGCTGAAGACCAACGCAAAAAACGCTGTAGCTGGCACGCCATTCATCCCATCGGGCTCGCAAACAGGGTGAATCCTTTGGAGAACGCACGCGAACACACCGGAAACGCACACGCGTTACTCGTCAATTCAATCGCTGTTTGAAAAATAAATCACTTCCATTAGCACCCAGATCAAGACGATTCCATCAAGAAACACGCACGAACCAACTAGAACAGTTCACAAATATCTGTTGGTTGTATTTCTGTGTTTCCGCTCCTGCCGTTAACAGCGGCTGAAAGTGTGTTCTTCTAGTCCCAAACTAAGCATATTCATGACACCGAAAACGGCTTTGTTGTCATTCGTGCTTGTTGTGTTCGTTCGTGTTGCTCGCAAACAAAGAAAATCTACATTTAGAGGGAGGATTCCATCTGCACATGAAAATTTGCGCCGCTCGTTCAATCAGGATTTGAAAAATAATTCGCATTTAAATATGTTATTTTGTGGGTGAAAAGCCGAAACTTTGAAAACAAACATAGGAACCCGAACATCAACAAACGTGCAATATGAGACTGTGTGCCATTCATGCTTGTTGCGTTCGTTTCGCGGTTTGCGACTATTGTGCAGTCACGTGTTCCCGTGTAGAGAGACCACTCCATCTGTATATACAAACGATTTCTTAATTGTATTTATGTGTTTGCGCTCTTTTAATTACCAAGGGATCAAAGTGAGTTCACGATTATCAAAGCTCTAAAGACTAAAGCTAATTAACGTTTTTGCTTGCACCCCATTCGTCCTATTCGAGCTCTCACAGCAGCCGAATCCGTTCGAGCACGCACGCGAACAATCCACAATAGCACATGAACATTTGCCTGTTCTTAGTTTCATGTATTTTTTGGGGTTAAAAACGGGAGACTCTGGAGGCAAAAGTGTTTACATTTTAGTTCCGTGGTTGCGTTCAAGCGGCTCGGACATTGCCGAACATGGAAAATTATATTTTTTGACATTCCTGCTTGTTGGGTTCATTCATGCTGTGCGCGTACTGTGAAGATTCGTCATTAGGAATCCGAATTGATCTGCTAACGCACGCGAACCCAGCAGAACCGAGCACGAACGTTTGCTCTGTTGTATTTCTGTATTTGCACAGTGGCTGAAAATGCATTAATTTTTGTAAAGCGACATGATCAAAAAATTGTAATACCAGCACACAGAATGTTAAAAGTGCCGTCTTAAGAGTGTGATAGGTAATGAACAACAAAGAGCAACAAAACGCGAACGAGCGCGAACATGTCCCGAACATTTGCTTCGCTGCATTTCTGTGTTTGCACTCTTGCGCTTAACATTGACTAAAAATGTGTTTTTTTCCTATCAAAAGAACAGAAAATCGTAAAGCTTGTACCTAACAAGCACGCTGCTTGCAACGAACGCTAGAAACCGCTTTAATACACCGAATTTGATTATTTTGTCATTCGTCCTTCTTCTGTTCGCTTATGGATGTGGATCTTTGCAATGTTTTCGCATACAAAACGAAACACTTTCAATAGTATTGAAAGCTTGAAACAGTAATAATGGGGAATTTTTTGTATAAAAATTGGAACACTTTGCGGTTTTACCAGCTAAATTACTTACTTACTAATTATTAAATCGAGGTTACTGGATCGAATAACGGAGGCTTCCAGGTTTATTTTGTAAAAATCCTGCAAAAATATTAAAATTTCACTAGTTTTTGACAAGTTTACATTACTACGGCGCTTTAAATATAGAGAAGGTCGAAAATTATGAAAAAATTACAAACAGTTGGGAGAAACATCAAGGCTCTTCAAATTTGCCAAAACAGCGCATTCTTCGTACGTCAAATGCAAGTGAAAATGAAGAACACAACGAACTAATCCGAATCAATTTGCTGAAAGAATAAGCAAACAAGACCTGTGAATCAGATTTTGCAAAAGACGGACAATAAAAATGAGAACGTTCGTCCATTTGGTGCGATTGTAACGTTCCTCCAAGGCTCTAAAGGAAATCAAGACTGAAAATGATGAAAAAATTCGGAGCAATTACAAGAATGATCACGGCTCTATAAAATCGTCAATGCTCGCGCTCATGTTAGTGTTCAGAGGCCAAACAGCGCACCGATGTTCGTTTCGCTGGTCAACTGCAAGCGAATATCCAGAACAAGAAATAAGGAAAACGAGAACTTTTTGAACCTCACTTTGAAAAACTCAACAATTAAAATAAGAAAGGTTTACTGTTTTGGGCGATATTTGTGATACTTCAAGATTTTGAAGAAAGTAAAGATCGAAAATTATGAGAAAATGAAAATATATTTAGGTTCACGAGCTCGTTTTCCTAATTCGTGAGCGTTGTTTTCAAACGTGGCGAATGTGAACCCACCCTTGAAGCACCGAATGTTTGTTTCGAGCATTCGTCAAATGCAAGCGAAGATGAACAACAGAACAAAAATATATTGAACTGCTTGTTGATAAATTCAGAAAAACGTAAACTTTAGACTTTATTATCCAAAATACCAGCAACACAAGCCAGACAGTTTAACTATTTTGTGCAATATTCACGTTACTGCAATGCTTTGAAGAAAATAAGGATCGAGAATAAAGCAAAAATTAGAAGCAATAAGGAAAAACACCTTTGTAGGACCAAATCCATCTGAGAACACACAAGAACGAGCCAAAACAGCGCACCAATGTTTGTTCCGTTCGTTGGTCAAATGCACGTGAAGATCACAAACGGAACGAACATTTTTTTGTTGGTAAAATAAGAAAAACAAGAATTTTGAACTTTACTTTGCAAAAAATGGCAATAAAAATTAGAGTTTAACTGTTTGAAGCATTTTTATAAAAATTAAGAGCTAGAATGATGAGGTTTTCTGGTTAATTTCCCGGCCTCATTTAAAGATGCAAAGCTGAAGCTTACGTTCAGTCTATTGAGTGTCTGATAATTGAGGAAATCGTAAACTTGCCCTAAGAAAAAGTCGAATTTGCTGAATTTCTGCTCACGACAAGTCAAAAAATATCACACATTCTCACCTTGCGTCCCCTTGCGCTTTACATCCAAGTGCGAAAATTGTGATGTCGTGCCTCAGATTTGAGTAAGTGAAGAATATTTGTCAAATAAAACAAATCAGTAAATTTGTGTATATTAAACCATTGCCTATTTTGATGCAAGTATCTAATTCGCATACGATCAGATGCAGGTTATATTTACGCAACGAATTCCACCTAGCAATGATCATTTAACCGTTTTCCAGTGCACATTTGAAATGCAAATCGATGTTGGAATCTGATGAAAAACATCTATAAAATAAATATAAATTAATGAGGTTGGTACTATCGTGTTGAAAATATTATAACTGCGACCGATCGACAAGTTTTTGCGATCAGTGTTGACGGCTCGAACCAGCTAAGAAGTTTGAAATTCGTAGTCCACCGATCTGCGGCTGGTGGTGTGAGAGGAATTTCTTCCATTGCATTTACGTAAATTCCGCACAACAACACAAGTATTTATGGTCGATAAATGATCAAAACAGGGGCGTTTACATGCTCGCAAAACGGAGGAAAAAGGGTGTTTTCCAGGCAACAAAGACAAAGCCATCCGGAAAAATGAGTTTGATTAGTAGTCTCGGTTGGGCCAGAGATATTAAAGAGCGTTGCAACTTGAAATAATGAGTTCGGTACGTGACATCATTAAGGCACAGACCAGTTATTTATGTTTTCCTATTTTGATCTCGCGAGGGTAGAAAATTAACACTCCGCTCGTGTCCATACTGATTCACTCTGGACTTAAATGGAATAACTTGTGCCCGCGTATTAACTTTAAGTTTCGTCGGGCATTAGTAATTCGACGGCGTTTCATATAAATAGGAAATTTCGCGCTGAAATTAACTTGGGAATAAGCCCGTATACAGTTCCGGCTAGTTAAAAGATAAAGTTTTATTGTTCTGAATTCATAAGGCCCATATTGCCATCATTGTTCCGAATCAAGTGAAAAAGCACGGAACATCCACCAGATATCTAACTACCATATTTATGAGAAATCTAAACCTGGCCAAAATTGGAAGGTATTACCGCTACCTCTATAAGGAAGGATCTGCCACATTATAAAAACGCCCATCGGCTATGGAAAGGAGCAGGCAAACGTGTTGTTTGTAAATGAGTTTCGGATCGCACTAAAAAGGCATTTTCCATTCATATATTACTGAAACAACGGAAAACGCAAGAAAAAGCATGAGGACGTGCCCGCTTGAAAGGTCCAATTAGTAACGAAAGATTTTTTCCCGGGATATATATTTTCTTGGTATTTACCTTCACTGATTGTTGCCTGCATTTTAATTCACCTCTCAAGGCATTTAATTGGACGAATGTCTAAATTACGCTAAACAATCTCGGCTGATTTTGCACCCGAAAAACTCTACAAAACTTTGGAAACTTTATCTACTTCCAGTTCACTACTTCATAGGAAAACTTCAAGGCATTCAGCAAGCTTCAAATTGTTAAACAACAAACGTTTTCAACCCAAAATTTCAAAAAAATTCACAGCTTACGATTGGTCGAAGTGAAAACCACACAACGTTCAGCACAATTTTTAGAAAATTTGTCCGATATTGATTTCGGGGATTTCACAGAGAATTAAACGAGTAGATAACAAATTAAATATTAGAACCATAATCAAAAATGGAAATACAATAGAAGCGAATTTTCAAAAACAAAATATCATAACAAAATAAAAAAAAAACGTTATTTACAAAATTCCTTGTTCAACAGTTAATTAATACACTTTTTAGTAGTAGCTTTTGATGGCTTGTTGCGAGGAAACTCACTCAAAAATTTTGATGCAAAATACCCAAGAAAAAGCACTTGAAACCGCCAAATCAAGTTATTAAATTTGGCACAATTAGGGGAAGGAAAGTGGTGGCCACACATTTTTCAGCCAAACATCTGCCAGCGCAAAATATATGGGCGCCACACGGGGGTTAATTGGGCCCCTTTCGGCCCTTATTGTCGAAATTAAAATGTTTAACTTTCGGATAACAGAGGCGCCACACTTTTCCTTTAAATATCATTCTTCATATAGACGCAGGCGAAACTGTTTAATTCTGTGCACAAGAACCCCATAATAAATGCAAAAGTTTTAAGTGAGTGCATCTTCACTTAAAAATATAGAAGACTCAATGGATCAAAGTGTGAGTTATTGGGGAAAAAACCATCAATGCAACGCCAATGCCATCCAAACCAGCGAGAGTTAGTGTGTATTACCATACGGGCTTTATCAGATTGAGCAATTGATTCCGACCAAAAGATCCGTTATTGTATTATGAATCCTGCGTGTTTGAGTTTAATTTATTTCGCATAGAAAAACGTCCGCAACTGAAACGTTCTCATCTCGAGCTTTTGATGCCATCCACTTGGCTGGTCGTTTCAGTGACCGGAGCCACTCCTGCTGTCTTTTTAACTCCAATAAAAAATATCTCCGCTTCGTCGCGTCGCCTCGTTTACATAATAAAATCATATCGATATCACAGCAGGCCTGCTGGTTCCTAGCAGGACGCACTAAGCACACGCCCATTTTGCATAGAGAATGCGATTGGTCTGCTGAAACTCCTACACCTTTGAAGGAAAAACGCAATAATTGCACATTGAACAGCCAAGGAAATGGATGAATATTAGACAAAGATACTTTCAAGTTAGTGACTTTGGCAGGATTTTGGGAAAGTTAAAACAGAAAGTGTATAGCCTCTGTTAAGGGACTTCCAATAGGGCCGATGTGTTTTGAAAATAAAATAAATTCCAAAATATTTAATATAAATACGAAACTTTTTTTGATTTGAACTACCTACACCTCATGCTCTGAGTAAGACTTCGTGCAAATATCCACCTCCACTTTAACTACATGAGCGAAGTCGATGGATTCAATTTTCGGTTACTTTTTCCAATAAATCGGCTCTAATTTCAGAGCATGACCGCTCAATATTTAATTTCAAGACCTCAATAGTCCGAGCTTTAGTCTCATCGATCAACGACTTGAACTGTCCCTAGACAAAAAACGTTTACTAAAGATAAATCACAGCTTTTTGGAGGCCAATAATCAATTGCATTTGCAACAAAGTTTTCGTTTATTAATGTGATGGTTAGTTCATGCTCAAATGTGTTAACAATTTTACGCCGAGCAAGCACAGAAAAACGATCATTTGGTTCTCAATTTCCAATTGAGTTTTAATGAAAAACTGACTTCGATTCTGATAAAAATTTTAGATAAATTCGGAGCACGTTAGAATTGAATATTGGGGTAAAATTTAAATAATTAAACACTTACTACAAAGCGGGAATTGCAGGCAACCTAGAAATGTATATAGTTTTTTATTGAGAATTAACCAATTTGTCAAACCCAAAAAATCGTTTCCTTGTTGGTATTAGGAGATTCACCTAATTGATTAAAAATGTCATTCATTCAAAGGCCCTATTTTGCAACTGTCCCTCAAATTCCCTAAATTTTGATCATCGAAACGGCTTGCAGAATGATCTTGCAGGAATTAACAAACTTAGAGTCGAGCCTGAGCAGAACTTTCACGTTTAACCAATTCTCCCGTCCAAACCGGAGCGATTAAACACTTGGAATTGCGTCCAGTCTTAGCGAATCTCGGTCGCCGCAAATGTACTAAACTTGCATGAAAACGTCCAGAAGAGCGATCTTGCAGGAATGAATAAACTAGGAGCTGAACCTGATCAAAACTGTAAAACTGAGCCATTTTCAAAAAATCGTCACATCGAATCCAGTGCAACTACACATGTAAAATTTTCTGCAGTTCTAGCAAAAAGCAGTGACTAAAAAATCGAGGACATTTCAATCGAAACAAACAAAGGTAAACTTTTATTGGAGCCTGACCAAAACTTTCAAGTTGAGCCATATTCAAAATTTTCTCCAGTCCAAACTGGAGCGGCTGGATATTTGAAATGTTGTCCAGTTCTATGCTGCTTTGAATTTCCAATCTTTCGATTAAAACTTCCTGCAAAATTATCTTGCAGGAATTAACAAATTTAGAGTTGAGCCTGGCCAAAACTGCCACGTTGTGACATATTCAAAACTTCCTCACGTTCAATCTTGAGAAAGTAGACAGGAGATTTTCTCCAGTGCTAACCCGGATCAGTTGCTGGAAATGGCGCAACTTTCAATCGAAACAGCATGCAGGCTGATTTTCTGCCGAACGACAAACTTTCAATTGAGCCTAACCAAAACCCTCACGTTGAGTGGTTTTCAAAAATTTCTCCCGTCCAAACTGGACCGACTGGACTTTAGAAATTTTGTCCAGTTCTACCGACTGTCGAGAGCTTTGAGTGTCCAAAATTTGGATTAAAAATGCCTGCACAGTTATCTTGGAGGAATTAATACATTTTGAGTTGAGCCTGGCCAAAACAGCCACGTTGTAACATTTTCACAAAATTCCTCCGGTCCAATTTTGAGCAAGTGGACTCGAGAAATTTTCTCCAGTTCTAACCAGGATCAGTTGCTAGAAATGGGGCAAGTTTCAATCCAAACCGCCTGCAGGCTGCATTTGCAAAAGGCAAACTTTCAGTTGAGCCATTTTCAAAAATGTTTCCAGTTCAAACAGCAGCGACTGGATATTTAAAATTTTGTCCAGTTCTATCGTGTGTAGAACTCTTTGAGTATCCAACACTTCGATTAAAACTGCTTGCACAATTATCTTGAAGGAATTAATAAATTTAGAGTTGAGCATGGCCATAACTGCTACATTGTGACATTTTCAAAAATTCCTCACGTCCGATCTTGAGCAAGTAAATTCGCCAAATTTTGTGCAGTTCTAACCATGATCAGTTGCTTGAAATGGGGCAACTATCAATCGAATCCGAGCCTAACAAAAACTCTCATGCTGGGCCATTTTCAGAAATTAGTCACCTCCATTTTGGCCAGTTCTAAGCAAAGACAGTGGTACGAAATGGGATAGCAGACTGATTTTTTAATCAATTGAACCTGACCAAAACTTTCATGCTGAACCGTCTTCAAATTTTTCCAATTCCAACCTGGAGCATCCAGCAATTTTGTCGTCAGGCCCATTTATCCAGCACACTTTACTCTACCAGACTGGTAAGTTTAACACCATGGATGGAAATAGCGAGTGATTTTTTAACACTTCCCAAACTTTCAGTTAAGAACGGCCAAGGCTTGCAAATGGACACATTTTCAGAATTTTTTTACCCCTAGCGATCCCTAGAGGTTTGGTTCTATAATTCTGAAAATCCCCGGATATATTTATGTTGTGACAACTCAATAAGCAAAACCGCTTATCGAATTTTAGGCAACTGTTGCTCTTTTAGATAAAAATTATCTGCACTTTTATTCACTGATTTTAATCTGATTAATGCCATGACTGAAATAGTTCATACGTTTGGCCAAGCAAAAATATCGTCATCATTAAATAACATAAATGTATATTAAATGAAATTAAATATTACGAACAGTTACACATGAATATTGAATACGAAATGGCCTGTCTGCTCGCCTGATTTATGATGCATTGATGGAAATATTCACCTGCATTTTGCTGGAAAGGTTAGTTTTTGCCAGCGTACGGAGGCATGATGGCATTCGGGCTGCGCTGTCTCGTAGCACATAACTATTCATGTTTAATAAATAATCGATAAAAATGCCTATGGAAATTCTTCCTCAAATATCATGCGGGAGTGTGTGTAGTGAAAAGGCTAATTTTAATTCGAAATGCGCACCGTTCGCACTAATTGTTTCCGAAGGCTCAGCCTACCTTTATTGACAATTAATTTATTGATGATTATTTTAGATTCCAATTCACATCAATATCAATGTGCCCGTGACATGTTTAAACGTTATTTATCTAATTGGATGAAATTATGCCTAGCGAGCCTAATTGGGTGTTCCCATATCATCGATAGTCTTAAATTAGTAAATTGATTAAATAATTAAACAATTCACGTTCTAATGGGTTTTCACTTAATCTACCTCAACTCTTCCAGCTGTTTTCAGCAGCTAACTGAAACCGCTGATGTGCCTATAAAACACTAATTATACGAATCATTTACGCTAAAATGGTGCAATTTGTTCATTAAGAGAATTAAGATGTTCGCACCTTGTTTGGTCATGCAAACTCACTTGAAACCTAACTAATAAGGCCAACATGATTAATGTTAATGTCAAAGGTCCTTCGACAACATTAGCGTGAGAACAGAGTGACAAACATTTTGAATGCATCCACCACGATCAAATTGGTCGATTTTCGGCTTGAAATCGTTCAACTTTCAGTCACCCAGACTTAAGTCGGGAATGCGACGTGGACCGCATATGCATCACAAACAAATAAGCGAAGCCACACCTCTTCACAGCCGATTGGTCGATTTGTCTGAGGCCGATGGCACGTAACATTGCACAGCCGATTGGCTTAGTAATGTAAAAATTTGAATTTAATATGCCCGGTTCCAGGCTGCCTATCATATCATTCGTATATCGGGTGCCGAACAATAGCAGCGAAATTTCTGCGATTATTTTCCTGAATTTAATACACTATTTTACTAGGTTTATGTTTGAATTCTGAAGTTTTATTCTTAATTTGTTAAATTTTTAGAAGGATTAATAATTTTGTATAACCCTGGGAGGAGCGAGAATAGTGAACAAAACTCTTCTCTGAATATTTTCTGGTGTTGATTTATGTAAATGTTTAGGATACATCTGCCTACAACATTTTGGAAATTTTTGGATTACTTGCTCTAGCAAAAGGTCAATTTTCTTTCACGTGTGTTTCCGTTTTCTACCTGACTGTGTTTCTGTAGGTTTATTAGTTTCCCGTTTCTCTTTTCTTCTTTCTTCAAGGCAAGTTTTATTTGCCTCTTTTTACCTGAAGAAATAAATTTCAACACTAGGAAAAAACCACTTGAAACAAACATACGCGCACAACGTTTCACACAAGGTTCGAATATTGTCAGATTTCTTCGGAACATGTGGGACAACAGTTTTTTACTAGTCGGGAATATAAAAAAGGGACGCAAAAGTTCAAAAATATTAATAAACAAACGCTTAGTTTTAGAAATACAGGGTGTTTAAGTAGGAAGTTTCAATACTTAAGCATTTTTCTTGAAATTTAGACTTTTTTGTGAAAAACTTCCACACTTTTCTAAGCGATACTTCACATTGTAAAAGGGCTGTTTAATTATCTATCCAGTAGTGCAAAAAGAAAACTTTCATCTCAATTTGTTCATGTAAAAAGAGCAAAAAGGTGGTGTAAAACATGAACTTTTGGTCAAATTTTGCACTTACTAAATAAATAATATTAAAATGCGTTTTGTGCGAAAACTGCCACTATTTCGTACAAATGCACGACTATTTTCATTGGCAACCGGTTCATTTTCTAGATACTGGGTAGTTGAACTAGAAAAATGATTGCGTTTTTTCGTGCTTATTCCTGCAGTGTTTGAGATGTTTAGCTAAAATTTTGAGCGTAGCTTTTGCTTGAGTCTTCATCGCTCAATGTTCACCAGATGTAAAATAAACGGGGTGATACATTTTGAACCAGCATGTCCGGATTACTAGCCCAAAAGTCCTTATGGTGCGTCACTGAAGTCTAGCGGCATTTACGCGAAATTCTCGGTTTAATTTAGAAACGTTCCCATCGCGTGCGGTTTTATCGTATCTGCCACAGTTTTCGATTCATTTGAGATCAGAGAAAGATATCTGAAGAAATGCAAAATTTGAACGGAACTAATTTCAACACCCTTTAACTCAGGATGGAAGCGATTTTGATCATCATATGAAGTAGGAGCTTTTCTGCTTAATTCTGACGGTTTTATCAATTTCTGTGCTTTTTTCCTTAAAATCGAATCACCCTATAGAGAAACAGACATGCAAATAGCAGGCTAAATTTGCATTAATCCTATGGAATTCGACATAATTTTATAGGAATATTTTGTCCTTTCGTGCAGAAAATATAAGAATATAGAGGATGAATTTGATTTACGAAGTCTTAAGTCATTTACTAAATAGTCAAATAGATTTTGCACTTTAAATAACAACAGCGCAAATATAGGACATTTTTTGAAAAATGGTGTTTTTCTGTGAAAATTGCCTACTTTGTCCAAATGATGCTTCGCCACATAAATGTGCCATTTACTGCTTCATCTAGTGAAGTATAAATTAGCTCTCTAGCTCAATATGTTCTAAAGAAATGGGCAAAAAGGTGATGTAAACCATGAAACTTTGACCTTCTTTTAACTGAATCGCGTTTCCCGTTCTCTATCCAATGGTAGAAAAAAGGCAAATCTAACACTTTCTTTGAAATTCACTTTCTTTTTTGAAAACTGGCAACATTTCCCATTTGCAATGATTTACTTGAAATATTCTTATACCGGATCTTTCTTCTTGCTCTTTTCAGTTTTTAGCTAACAGTCTTTTTAGCAATTTGTAGTTCTGCTAGTTTGTTGATTGTCGTTACGTACTAAATTGAATAAAAACCCAATTTTCATTCCGTGATATGAAAAAGCAGACGCACAAAAATGTTAATTCACGAACGCTTCGATGCTTTCAATTTACAGGGTGTTTAACCTAGATATTTCATAAGGAGTGTCCGTTCTAGCTCTTATATTCCGCTGTATTTGTAATATTTACGTCAAATTTTCCACTTCAAATTTAATTAAACAGAATGCACTTTAAATTTTTTATCGTTCAGTGTCTAACAGTTTCCAAAATGAACAAGCTGATTTTTAGGGTTCATCTCCCGTATTTCCGCCTGAAGTTCTTATGCTGCAGCACTGAAGCCTAGCGAATCTTGCGCTCAATTCCCAATTCAATTTACAAACTTTTCGCCCTCTAGCAGGTTTCTCGTATCTGCCACTGTTTCTCAGCTATTTAAAATTCGAAATTGATACCTCAAAATCTGCAAGATTTAGAACAGAACGAATTTCAACTCCTGTGTGTGGATGATATGCTTACGTTAAGCAAACAGGTCAAAATTCACGAATGCAAGCCACAAAAAGTTGGGCAATTTCCCCATGTTTTCGCCCAGTTCAATCTAGTATTTCTCGATTATTTTCCCAACGTTTCGCGGTAAAGACCGATTATTCAGCCGCTCATTATGCGTCTTTGCAGGCCATAAAGTGGCAAATTTCAACGATTGCAATTAAAAAAGGAAAAGTGCCCCCGTGAACAAGCTGTTGAAGATGATATTCCGACTGCCATATGCTTCGTGCGAGCAGAACCAGAGGAAATGTATGTCGGCAAAACCCAGAGGTGACAACTGGAATTGTTGCTTTCGCTCCCTTGATTCCTAATGAATGACAATTTCAAAACGCGTATTGATTAAGCTGGACTAGACCTTGGAGGAATGGCAATTAAGTGATTCGGCTCTTGTTTGCAGCCGGGCAACAATTAGGCGAGAATAAAACCGTTTTTCAGGCTCAGAATGAAGAACTGGGAACTTGTCCTCACCTCGATCAGTTCCCGGTCTTAATTGACCGGCCGGGTCAAAAAAACAATATATCACACCCCAATTACAAGAAATTAGCTCCATAATTCTCAAGTAGTCGGTGTCACACGCTACTTATAAGCCTATTAGCCATTCCGCTAATTGTGGAGGCGCTTTTGATATTGTCACTGTTATCCTTTTCGGACAAAACGATCGTTTAGCATAGCGGTCACGTGGACGCAGGTATGGAGTGCGAGCCGGCCCCGCTTTCAGATCCACGGTTTTCTTATGTAATGATTTGACCTGGCCCTAAACGGTCACCTCCTTAATGACAAAAAAACAGCATTCGTTTCTAACTTGCTTGGGTGTGTCGGCACCTCAGATCAAGCTGATGCATTTTTCCATCTGATAGTAAAATTATGGTAAAAGAAAAGTTACTCGCGGGTCTCTAAAACGGCCTGCAGTTTCACGAAATTCAAAAACCACCTGGAATTAGCATGATTTTTTCCACACGGCTTTCAATTTAATTAACAGGCATTAACATACCTAATTAGCAAAATTCAAATCGGTCATAGTCGAGTTAGACTAATTAATGCAGCCTGAATTCTGTTGTATTAACCGTCATAATGAATAAAATAAACACACAATTTCCGGCTGTATTCTTTCTGGTTCTTATTCATGAAAATTCAATTAGGAATGTTTTATAAACTCCTAAATGCCCAGTTTCATGCATACTCGCTAATTAACCTTAAGTTTTTTGGTGATTTGCATTTTTGAATAATCACTCATAATTGCTCGATTTTAATTGCTCTGCAGCATTAGCTTGTTCAGGCCTAACCTGCTTTAGATCTCATCTGATACGGAGACATTCACATCAGCTTTTTTTGCTCCCGAACTGAAACCTGCAATTTTCTCAGCACGTAAATCGACGGAATTTGGCCCGCTGGTCGCGTAATCAAAACCCTTGCTGTGATTCTCACGAATTCGCATTTTAGGGGTAAAACCGGCGGAAAGTGAAGAAAAAAGGGGCCCGAAATTGTACGACGATTAGGAATTGTTAATTGGCCGGAAGGGTGAGCTTTAAATAAACCGTTAAAAAGGGGGGTTTGAAAAGAACATCAATTATTCGTTTGCGTGATTAATTTTTTTGAGTGTGTGCATACTTAATTTAGTTTCACAACAAGTTTCTCAAGCCCCATTTAACCCACAAAATTCGGGTTTGCATCGTCGGCTAGAGAATTGAAAATTCGGTCAGGTACAAGATTATGCCAAAATTTCATTTTTCGCCCCGTTTTTGCTCATTTCTCAGAGAGAAAATGAGCAAAAACACTCATTTGTACATCATTCCAGAGAGAACTAAATGGTCTTTCTAGAACGTGAACGATCGATAAGGAAATAAGGTTGGCAGTTTTCTCAAACATGACGCCGCTTTTTTCGAAGGTTATCAAGCCCCATTGAGCCACAGAATTGGTTTTGGCATCGACGGATAGATAATTGAAAATTCGATTCAGTCATAACATGTTGTTATGTGTAAGGCAATTTTGACACAGAAAGCAAAATTTAAATATCAGACATTTGAGTGCAAGATTATGCCAAAATTTTATGCTTTCCCTCCCGTTTTTGCTCATTTCCCGGAAGCAAAATGAGCAAGAACGTTAATTTTTACATCATTCCAGAGATAACTAAATGGCTTTTTTAGAAAGTGAACATTTGGCAGTTTTCTCAAAAAAGGCTTGATTTCAAGTTTGCTTGATTCTTGAGGGCAAAACTTCCAGAGATAATCCCTCGAAAAGCTGAATACGTGGAGTTTTGCGCAACCTGCCAGGAATTTTGTTTTTTTCTGTAAAATCTGCTAACACTTTGTAAGTAATGTTGCTCGTCATTTGTTCCTCAAGCCAACTAAAAAAAGGGGCGCTCCAGCTCAACCTGTTCCAGAGAAATGATCAAAAAATGGCGTAAAACATGAAATTTTACCATAATCATAATTACACAAACATTTCCAGCAAAATCCAACCGAATTCCAATAATCCAGACTTGCAAATATTCATATCCCTCACTCTATAGAACTGTAATATTCCTATTCGAATTTAATTGATTTCACTTTACAACGAAGACGAACGTGGATCTGAGAAATGGGAATAAAACATGTACGCACTTTTATTTATGAGAATCCTGGAAATAGCACAGTAATAGAAATCGGCGCATATTAATGAAAACCGTTTATGAATTCTGCGATTTCAGATTGTTTCCCAAAGGTTAATGGTTTTCGTACCGAGAATCCATTGCATTTTATTTCCATTTTATACTTGTATAATGTTTGTTGTGTACCGATGGCCGGTTTAAGGTCAATTCTTGACAAGAATAACCAGCCGCATAAAATGCAGGCAACGATTAATAATGCTCGAACAGCATCAGGCAAGCAATTAAAGACCTTGGAGAAGGGAATTTTGATATAATTTTATAAACCGTGTATAATCAAATGGGTCATTTATCACCAGAACGTCATCTACTAATTTCGGGTTGGCCCCCGAACCGTTCCTAACGCTAGATTAGACTAAAGTCGCAATGTGTAGCGGTCAGTAATTATTTCGAAATTTGTGTAATCCTCAGAAATTTCGGTATTTTGAAGCTTGCCTACTGATGGCGCTAAACGAACCCTACCAGGCTCGTTCAAATGCATCGCGGTCACTTTTCTCGCACAGTTTCACTGAACCGAGTTCGGTTTTGAAGCACCCTGGTCGAACCACATTTGCGAAACAGGTAGTGGATCAAAGGCATCAATCAAATCTAAGGGTATACTTTCAATGACAGCTTCCAATTTGAATAGGGATAGAATTTAATTTGATCTCTTTGGCAAAAACATGGGATCTGCTTAATTGATGGGTTCAGCATAAATTTATATTTTTTTTTGCGCGCTCTTCACAGGTAACATTAGGAAGTGATAGTGGTTTTGGTTCTAAAGTCTCACAACATCCGTTTTTTCATTAGAAAATCTTCTGCAAGTTGCGCTTTTAGTGCAGCCATTGCGGTCAACATCTGGAACTTTTGTGGCGCCACAATCATTTTGAGCAATTCATTCTTCTTGACAACAACAATTTTAATCCTATTAATGCCGACCGACTAGTTGGGGTAATTTGCTTATTACCGCATATTTACATGCAAGGTTTTGCGCGGTTGGTTTGTTTGCGTTTCTCAAAAAGCTCTTTAGCCACAGATCAGAGGACAGAGAATTCGAGGCCCGATTCAATAAGACGAAGTTTTGACTCAGAAAAGTTGGACCAAAATTTCAAGTTTTTTCCCACCTTTCATATTCTCAGCAGGAAGGAAACTGTGAATGGTATAGTTGTGTAGGAAATTAAAATGTGTTAAAATAATGGGACAAGTACTTTAAAGTGTGTAAGGGTACGTGCACACCGGCGACCGAGCGATCGTGGATTAGAAATTCCCATACGAGTGAGCTTTTCCTCACTTAAGGCTGCTGGGTTTCTCTTTCGAGAAATATTAACATTAAATAAGTTGGTATTAAAATCAACTTTTTAAAACAATTTTTAATTAATACACTTTACAAAGTGAGTGTTTATAGTATAGTAGCAGCAACAATCTGCTTATGAAGGAAAATTAAGTCTAAAGTCTGTCTGCTGGGTAGCGGCATTTATAGGGGGTTGTTATCTAAATGGCTATTTAATCGGGTATCAAGGGATTTTTAAATTTTTTTCGGCGAATTTTTGAAAAATTTTGAAAATTTTGAAAAAAGTGTTTACCAACGCCCATTCTCCTCAATAACTGAAAAAATTCTGCAAACTCTCAGAAATTTGCTACTGAAGTGAGTTTTTCCGCACGTAAAGCAGCGGATTTTCGCTTTCGATTGATACTATGGGGGCGGATTCACGGATTTTTTATTTTTCCTCTGCGAATTCTTGAAAAATCGGTGTTTGCCAACGGCCAATCGCCTCAGTAACTGAAAAAATTCTGAAAACTCCCAGAAATTTGCTATTGAAGTGAGTTTTTCCCCACGTAAAG
>NW_026019005.1:0-6323 GCF_020466585.1 Dendroctonus ponderosae | reverse complement strand
CTGCTTTTTTCAAGGTTTCTCAAGAACCATTTGAGCCACAGAATTCGTTTTGGCTTCGTTGGATAGAGAATTGAATGGGGGGGTCATGACGCCCATGCCCCCCCCCCTGGATTCGCCCTTGGATGAAAACCCAGAAACTTTAGCCGAGAGGCTAAAGTCGACAAACAATCAAAACAACATCGGTTTTCACTCGTTTTTGCCCATTAAAAGTGCCGATATACGCGAGCACTCCTTTCGAAATTACGGGCGTGACGGCGGAACTGCCAAAACCGTACGCTTCCTGCACGGTCGCTGACGTTGAATTACACTCAGCGATTAGAAGGCCCGCAATAAAACTAACGTTTCCATATAATCAGCCCGAATGCAGCTTAAAGTGCCATTTAGTTCGCCCAAGTGCGCTTGATTATCGGGGCGCGACTCTCATCCACAGATCCTCATGCCCATACACATATACAGGGCGATCCTCCTTATATCACAAGCGTGCAACAACTTCACATAACGCTTCGATAACTTTAAAATGCATCGGCCTTATGACCCTAAACCAGTTCCAGAAGCATTGAATAAACCGCATTTGATTTGGAAAAAATGTCAAATTTTGCCTCAAAAAATCAGTGGTTAGAGACAGTGACACTGACAGACGAACCCGACGCAGTGACAGTGTCAAAATAATTTTGACAGCAGCGTCCAAGACAACGTCAAAGGGGCCAGTCCAGTTGCGTCAATTAGACGGATGACAGCCCCAAGCGTCACTTGCCAACTAGCAACCACCGCACCGGGTTATGAAGGCAAATTTGGGTCAAAACCACCTGTGGCGCGATTAATATGGAACCGCAGCACGAAGATTGCCCATAAAACCAGTACCGCGATGGAATTCGAAAGATTTTCATTAATAATCTAGGAATGTATACAGGTCCACATTCCTAGCCCCAGTAGATGGTACCGCGAGCATGGTACTCGGCGCACCTCTTACTACTTCCCCCCTTCGGCTGCTAGGTGTTCCGCAAGAGAAATCCGAGAGAGGTATTACGCGAAAGGTCGTACCCGAACGCGAACCATCTGAGAAACTGTTGGTGCCGAAGAAACGCCATCGCGCGACTATGGTGCAGTAGAACCACCCTGAGCGCGTCTAGACGAACCGAACGAACAATGTCGCGAACGTCTTCCGTTGGATGCAGGTGGATTGTGCGGTTTTTCGTGATTTTTTACTGTGCACTGATCAGTGAGGGCCATGTCGCTCTGGTTTTTCCGCCCGCTCGCAAGTACGACCTGGACTTTCTGGATAGTTCCAGAACAAAAGCCCCATGCGGGATGCCCAAAGGTAACCAAATGCTCCATGTAAATCACCGTTTAAGGCAAACCCGATGGGTTTCGGCACGTGAAAGGAGATGAGAAGGTTGTGGCGTAGGATAATTGCGCTGTTGACCTACCATGGGGACCAGATTGGACTTTTATGGAATTGGCACAAGGATTTACTAGGTGAACTGAATCGAACAGAAACTAGATTGTTCTCCACCCCCCGTAGCTGAAATCCTGTAATCCCTGCTGAAGGCACGGGGCTGGACTGTGCGTGGACGAGAGCGCGCTATAGTGGTCGCCGTGGAAACGAGTCAGTCCTTATCACACCGCCCGGATGTACCAGGCCGGGTTGAATCGTACCGATGTTCTTTAATAGCGATTTGGTCCAAGGATGGACGCTTCAAGCTCCGCCCAGATAATGGTCTAAAAATCTGTTTCTCCACATAAAAAAGCACGATAACCAGTTAATCAGATTTTTTCCGATCGACCGCCTTACTTCCTCGCTTGGCCATGGCCAAAGCAATCATTAATAACGATGATGAAAACAAACGGCGATCATCTTCGCTCATTTGTTTGATCGACTATGTGATGTGGTTGCAATTGTCTCACGTTCAGCCGTTTGCGTCGAAGAGAAAATATTACGGCGGAATTTCTAAATTGCGTCATCACACGCCGTATACCAGGCCAGGCAAATAAAGGTATGGCAGCCGATAATTATATTATTATTACTGGCCTGCGGCTGCCGATTTCTGGGTTAAATTCCCCGAAAGCGACGCGGCAACGCTGCACATTTATCTATTAGGGTAAATACCCCGGGCGCCATTTTGACAATTCATTGACACGCGAGTGAGAATCCCCGTTGCAACAATTACCGAACGACAATTAGCGAATTAACGCTGAAGAAATCCGCCGCTTTTACGCGGAAATTGAGCTAAAAAGCATTACGGCACGTACGGATTTAATGGTTTTGTAACGTCACGTGCCGAGCCGGAAATGGCGCCGCTTTCATGCGGATAAAAGTCCGTAAAAACCGTTTAGTGTCTGATTGGTCAGTTCAGGTTTCAACGCACTTTCTCTTTGTAAACTTGTGCAGGTTTTTTTTTGTTAGGCACCCCCAGGACAAGTTTTGGCCCATCCGAAACGAATTACCCGAAAATCAGCAATTCTTCAACCAACAAAGAAACCAAACATGAAACTGATGTTTGCATTACAGAACGCAGCTCCCGTCGGTTTTCTCCCTCGCACGCATAGGAGCCTATGGACGCGGCAAAATGGTGCGCGTAGCTACGTTCGAACTTGATACCTTTACGGCTAAAAATTGGACTGGTTTTGACCAGGCCAAAGTTTGAAAAACTACTTTTTGCCAATTGTGAATTACATCGTACAGCAAGAGAGAAAAGTTAAAGTCAGCTTTTCACTGTTGAAACCATTGATGATTTTCGGGTTTTAAGGCTGGCCTCGATGAGCATCGAATGGAAAAACCCTGAATGGTGCATTTTTCACTGGAATTATCTCGTCTTCATCCAGACTTAGCCCCATTGGAATTCGATTAGGAGCTTGTTTACACGAATCCCGTTCTGCACATTCCACTACTTAATTGAAACACGTTTCGTGACTATTAATGGGCAATTTTCTAAATGTTATATAAGACACGATCGAGTGTGTGTGTGTGTGTGTTGCATTAAATTGTTTGTGCACGTAGAAACACGCTGCTGTTATGGCAACAATTTTTTAATTAAATGCAAATTGTCAACAAGCCGAGTGGTCTTCGGGCCGGTCATTCAAGGCAAATGGACTAGAAAGGACGCTTTAGCAGGCTTTAGTACGGTTTTCTTCGACAGTACCGTTGGAGCTGCGCATATTTATGCAAATCGATTTCATTTATTTATTGATTAATCAGGCACTTGTTTGTGGCACCTGATGCCTACGTGGCTTATGCGTTTAACGACTGTCAAGTCACTTGTCAAACAATTTGAAACTTCCGTCAGCCATCTTCAGTTGTTTCTGTTTCTAACCGCTAAAGCGCAGCACCCACTCGAATCCATTGAGGTGATTCATTACTTATTTTAGTTAATTCGCTAATAATGGTTTAATCAAGGTTATTGGTCAATAAACATTCATTGTTTTCGGTCATTTGCGACAAAATGTGAAGTTTTTTCTTGTTGGCCGCATCCAATGGGTTGTAAACAAACGATTCGATCACGGCCGGTTCAACAGGTGTCTGGCAGATTCCATCATCTCGAGGATCTTCGGCTTCGCGGAATTCGTGCGTTACGTAAGCGCCATCACGTTTTTCTCGCCGCTGCCTTAAGTGTGATTGATGTACATTTAACAATCAGCCTTACAGGGTTTTCTATTCTGAATCCTGCTCGTTTTGATCGGCGACAATTTTCGGTGTGAAATATCTTGACCAATGGCCACCTTTTAATTGATTCCCTTCCCAGCCCAGTCCAGTCACCTTGTCAGAGACCCCATTTCATAACTTTTACTTTCTGCCTGTAATCGGTCTTATTACCATAATCATTTTCCGTTATATTGCACTTTTCCAGCGCGGCTTATGCAACTCGCTGTTGCCTGCTAATTTGCGTAATTAGTGGCGGGCCTGCGGCCACATCCAAACTCGCCATCATGGCATTTATACAGCCCTTTTTGGGGCGTGGCTCTGGCCAAAAAGATCTTAGCCGACGGCTAAACAAATAAAACAAATGTTGATTATGGCCGAGAGAAAGAAATAAAACTCTCCGCTCGAGCTGAGTCACGAGCGCGTTAGCTTGCAAAACCGCAACAATTACGGTTGTTTAGCAACATTTTTGTTTTATAAATTGGCTTTGATTTTATCGCGCTTTGTTCCATTCCAGGAAATGTGAAAACTTCGCTGCTGTCGGGGAGCAAATTCAACGTCTCCTGGCACTTGGGCTATCCGCACAAGGTAAACCCGATTTCCCCACAGTAGAATGCAAAGCACAATTTTCGTGGGTGTTTTTAGGGCGGTTTTAAAATTCAACTTTTGGACGAGTTGGAGCGGCCGGTGCTTGACCTGACCCCACGCATCCAAGGCGCCGAGTTCATCTCGAATGATGCCACGTAAGCCCGAGCCATTCTCTTGCAGGCAACGTTTCGAATTTCATCGTTTTCAGGGCCCAAACCTACCAGGTTCAGCTGCCCACCAACTTCACCTGCGCCAATTGCACCCTTAGACTGATCAGGCAGGCGCTGGAATGGGGCGCCCAATATAAATTTTGGTCCTGCGCCGACGTCGACATCAAAATACGTAAGTTGATTATTTACGGAAACCTAAAAGCGCGGAATGCGTCAATTATTCACGTTTCAACGAAATTTTACTTGCCCGTCAACTATTTCTTCACTTTTCGCTAGTCCAAAATAAGCATATTTTTCGAGACTTTGTCGCCACCACAACTGGTAAATTTTAAGCGGCGAAGGCGTCAAGTTGGAACGTAGCACACGCAGGCAGTCGGCTGCGTCGATAGGCTGCCATGCGTGCAAGTGAGAGAACCGATGCACGCCGCGTTCCAGACTGAGAATGTTTTAGCTAATTACGTTCCAATTTTCGGGTGTTGATGTTGCGCTGCAATTAACGAAAATCTTTGCGAACGGAGCGAATGAAAATGCATATTTGACTTGGCGGGAACTGAAACACTATATTAATAAAATCCAAAGAGTTTACGGTTGCAACAAAATACCGGGAAAAAATCACCTAACCTTAAATCGTCTTAAACCATAACAAACCGCTAGGTTCCAATCGACGCAATGCTAAGTCCCGAGATGAATTTAAAAAAAATTGCCGAAAAATCAGAGTTTTTTAAAAGCACTGACTTTTCGACATTTTTTGCCTGCATTTTTTACTTAATCTTCTATTGACAATAAGGCATACAATCATTTACATTCGTTCCGTTCGCAACGAGCTAAAGTAGGGATTTTCGTAAATTGGGGCTGGTAACGTCAAAATTCCCGTCGTCTAACGACCGCTGATTGTCCCCCTAACCTCCAACTGTCAAACTTTGACGCAGGCAAAGAGTTTCGCGAATCCTGCAGCGGACATGGACGTTATTTGCTGGGCAAGTGCAAATGCGACCGACTGTACTACGGCTCAGTCTGTCAGTTTCGCGACGAATGTCTGGAGAACAGCGACTGTGGCGCCCAAGGAGTGTGTGTGGACGTGCAGGCAACTACCGCGCCTCGAAGACAGTGCTACTGTCAATTGGGATGGTTCGGGCCCGGATGCAACAAGCGTAAGCAACCAAAGGCCATCGGTGGACGGCCAACCAATCAAATTGCACTGTTTTGCAGGCTCTCCGGTAAAATCCACCGAGATTGACTTCGAACTCTATACCGAAAAAAAGCTGTCCGACACTTTTATGCTATATTGGAGGATCCTGAAGGATCATCGGGAGCTGGAAGCGGTTCTGGTAGTCAATGGAACCAGCTACGCGGCCTTGGGCTGGAGACCGCGCGGTCTGACCAAGAGCTGCAAGAATTTCCCGCAAATTGGCCCCGTGGGCCAGGCGGAGCCTTCTGGTAAGTCACTTCTGCGGGAAAGTGCTCGGGTTGTTTCATGTGGCTGATTTTTAGCCGAGGCAGAACCGAAAAGCGTGCCGGAGCCCGCCAGTGAGCCTGCGGTAAGTCCCTCGAACCCTCTAGTATGGGATGAAAATTTCAGTTCTCTGCTATAGAGCGAACCGGAACCGGAACCGGCCTCAGAACCGGAACCCACCACAACTGAGAAGCAGAAAAAATCCACCTTCAGTAGGCGATCGGCTGCCGTGCCGGCGTCTCCAATTTACCACGACGTGGACAAGGTGGAGACCAGCGTGTCTTTCCAAGTCAGCAAAAAATCAGGTACCGCCACTACACTGGCAGCCATCAGCAGTTTCTAACAGCTTCCCATTCCTTTCAGGACGCAGTAAAAGAGAGACGGACGAAGGTAAGAGACCATCAAATGTGGGGAAAACAGGTTGCATCCACTACAATATCTTAGCCAACGCTGTAATTACGGCCGATTCAAACGG
>NW_026019004.1:0-6608 GCF_020466585.1 Dendroctonus ponderosae | reverse complement strand
ATTGAATATTTCCGCATTCTTAAAAATGTTTCTTAAGAATTTCTCAATTTTATGTTTATTTGCTAATATGTTCTTTAGAGCAAAATTGTTGAAGAATCCTATTGAATTTTGTGGAGATTAATTATCAAATGCATGTTGACAAATAATTTACCTATAAAATTATTTGTTTTTTATGTATGATTGGTGTTCTTAAATTATAATAATAATAAATAATACAATTTATTACATTGGCAAGGAATTGTATAAATTACGATTTTTAAATTACATTGAATATTTCCGCATTCTTAAAAATGTTTCTTAAGAATTTCTCAATTTTATGTTTATTTGCTAATATGTTCTTTAGAGCAAAATTGTTGAAGAATCCTATTGAATTTTGTGGAGATTAATTATCAAATGCATGTTGACAAATAATTTACCTATAAAATTATTTGTTTTTATCTATGATTGGTGTTCTTAAATTATAGTAATAAATAATACAATTTATTACATTGGCAAGGAATTGTATAAATTACGATTTTTAATTACGATTGCTAAAATTAGATTGATTAGAAATTATTTTTGCTCTCTCATAAAAACTTTTTACGATTCCTTCTGCTACCATTATTGGGAGACTTGAGTCCAAATGTAAATATCAATTTATCGGCTTTTTATATAGCAAAGTTTTGAAATTGACCTAATGTTTCTTAAATAGCATATCCAGAAAAAGGAATTTGGTTGTTCAAACTGTTCAAAAACTCATCAATTGTTTGTTCCCCATGACCATAAACTGACAATACGTGTGAATACTCTGAAATAACAGCATTCTTTACGAATCCATAATAAAAAACGTGAGAAAGTTCTGCTTTTTTTAAAGAGGAACACTTTGAGGCGAAATACTCAACAAGACGGTTTCGAAATTGAACTTATCTACAACATTTGATGACGAATTCAGCTTACCTAAGGACTTAGATTGAACAAAAAGCTTGTTGGAATTAATTGCTTTCACTTTCATTTTGGTCAGGTCGTCCGTTAAGCAATTCGGGGAAGGCACAGAATTTTCTATCACAGAACTTGTTTTTTTCAAAAGGGGACGGGAGGACACATAATCGGTTGGCGACGTTTCAGCAACCGGCACCTCACCATCAGGTTTCAATCGGGAACGTTCGCCAAGATGCGATGTGCGTACTGTGCTTTGAGTCTGTTTGGTAACTTCGGCGACCAATAAGGGAACATCTGGTAGTACTCGGGGGTGATCAATCCGACTTTGTCTAAGGGAATCGATCGTTGTCGATATTTCCCTATCGGGTTTGAACGTGTTCTGTGCAGCATAGTGTGGTTTAGGTGCATGTATGGCCGTGTCATTTTTTTTTGATTTTAGGTCGACGTCAAGTGCTGAAACCCTGGAAAAAATAACACAATATTAGTCACAGTTGATATTTGACCGAAAAACATTGTCTACATGCTGCGAGTTAATTAGTTTATCATTCAGAGTTCAACGCCATTCAATTACAATAATTCATAATCCAGACAGCTCAAATAATGGCAAACTCTGTTAATTCCAATTTATTGAAACATAATTTGCAGTTTGTCTCAAACGCATAATTTATATCAATGCGTCGTTTCAATGGTGGGTCTTTAATCGAGTTACGCAAGACACGTAACAGAGGACGGTAAAGGAATTATTTTGCTAATTCCCTTGTCTGGTTTGTGTAAACATTAATTCTGCTAATGGATAGCGAAGAGAATAGTTTGAAAATGGTAGAAATGGTGACATAGTAAATCCAAGATTGGGCTCCGGATGACAGCAATTCCGTAAACAATTTACAACCAATGATTTTTTGCGTAAATGTAGTGGAGAGAATAATATTTACTTTAAGGAATTGATACTATTAATTTGAATATTTCTGGTGTTTATTGGTTACGCAACAACATATCAAAAGCTGCTATTTTAGGTGATTAGCATTTAGATCATCTAGATGAAATCGTACATAAATTATTATGGAAAAATTGCCTGCATATTAAAAATGTTTAGTTTTTTGACGATTCTGCTATTAAAATATAGTGAGAGATTTCCTATGGAGCTTTAAAGTTGTTTATCTGATCTGCCATAATGATAGAGAAATGAAAGTTAGATTCGTAATATACCATTACATAAAAATATGTAATTTTATCGAACTGTTTTTTCAAACATAGAAAAACATTCTGGTGATTGAAATAGAATAAAAGTTTCTTATACGTATTCTAAAAATAGATTTTTATAATAGCTTAAATCCATTGAAGGCAAAAATTTGGATTTATTTTTTCCACATTTTTTAAACGGTTTGGGATCAATATATTAAATTCTGCTTTAGTGGACAAAATTCAAATTTCAGTGAGAAGTAGAGGGTGACCCATTATCTACATCAAAATTGTCCCAACGTTTTTATCTGTAATAATTTGTATTTTTTGCGAACCAAATAATGGACTCCGGAAATAATGGATAATCCGTTCAATTTATCTTGTTAAAAATACCATTTTTCCCAAATTCAGTGGATGATCTTGATTTTAAATATTTTTTTTAGGATCAGATAGTTGATCAGAAAAAAGTTGAGTGGGATTAAATCACGCTAACAAGCTGGCCAATAAATTAGCAAAATTTCCCATGATGTTAACTATTAATCTTATTAAGTTTTGCTAATCTTGCTGAAAAATTTTATCGTACACTTAATGCATCATCATATGACCATTTAAAAATATACACTCCATTCTCACCAAACGAAATAATTTTATTTGTAATTATTGGTTAAATGATTACAATTTAAGGCTCCATTTGATGAATGTAGACTCAGACGAAGCCGAAGAAATCGCCTCAACCTTGCATTTTTTCAATAATAGGCTTTAAAACTTAATGTCGATCTGCAAGCTTTTATACGTTTTCAGTGGGAGTTTCAATACAATTTCTCGAGAACTTGCAAAATTCTATAACAACCGATGGAAACTTGTCTTGTACAGTGTACAAAAGTTCAAACTGTCGAAGTATAGAAATTCGAACTGAAATCTATTCAACTTTGTATTTATTCTGAAAGTAATAGATTTTCTTTGCTAATCTTCTATACAAGGATTCAATTTATTAAAACAACCCTTCACGAAAGTTCTTTATACTTAGTTTGTTAGTACTAACTATAGGTATGTAAATTCAGAAAACTGAATAGTTTATTAAAACCGAACCATCGCCAAACATCAGTAAAGTCGCGATATTTATGCTTAATAAATCAATTTCTTGTTACCAATGCCCTAAAGGTTTTTTTTAACTCAATTTGATCTGGGTTTTCGCATTTTTCCACTACACAGCGAGAGCGAAGGCGAAAAATATTATCGTATGGGCGAGGAAAATTAGTTTTTAAATTGCTTTTTTCTCAATATCCAATAAAGCATACATTTTAAGTGAACCAGAAAATATGTATAAAAATAACATGGAGCATAATGAATCAGTCCGAAAACTTGCGCAGCAACCGCCTACAAGATTTGTATGAATTTTAAATCTGATGATGGCGCTGTTGTCTCGCTGAAACGTTATGAAATAAACGATAAAAACATTTTTATTTCACACTTTGACTGAAAAACAGGAAGGAACATAATACTATATAAAAATAACGTTGGACATAAACACAAAAACCTTATTTATGGAGATCGAGTCAAAGTAGTGTTTGCCACTTGAAGTACAGTAATGGAAAATCATAACGTACAGAAGTTGTAATAAAAATTGCATACAATACAAGTCCGTCATAAGAATAAACTCTGTAAATCCAATACAGTCTTCCTTAGAAACTATGGCCGAATAAATAAATCCAAACTTTCATTTGTGTTTATTTTAGTGTAAAAAACATACAGCCTGTTTCAAATTTGAGATATGAGGGTACAATATAAAGTTGCAGATGTGATACAAAGTACTATTGCCTACATATTGCTAAATTGTTATTTGGAAGTTGGAAGAATTAAGAATTATAAATTATTATAATTTATAGCTATATTTATTTTATTTGATATTTATTTAAAATGTACATTAAATTTGAATTTTGCGATATATTCCTGGGCTTGGCGTTGGCAACACCATAAGTTTTTCAATTTAATATCTAAATGATACAGGATTACTCGAACATATTCTAATTTAAAAAAAATATATTTGCTTTAAAATTCTGAATTGAAGCAAAAATTCACCAGATGAATCAATTGAATGTACTTAACATTTTAATATTTTGGAGGCAAAATACGTATTGCTGCACTCAATCGTATCTGAAATCTATAATTTTAAAGCAACTTAGCAAAATCTCTTGTGCGCTTTGTGCTTTTTTGAAGGTATTTTACTTGTAATCCACACATTAAACATTTTCCTGACTCCAATGAGTTTCCATTTCCATCTATTGTTCCATGCAGCAAAAAAAGTCTAGCAATAAAACCTCTGGTTATGTATAAAAATAAAAAGTAATTGGATACGATCATTATAAACGGAAATAGATTACATGTACGGAGATTACTGGAACTTGCCGGTAAATCTGGGTTAATTAATTCTTTATCCAGAGACACGATAAAAGTTAATTAACTCTTTATCGTCAGATTTTCAACGCAAATATTAATTGAATTTGGATGGTGGCTTGTTTTGCTCCAGTGATTCATCAAAGGAACTTTACATTTTTATTTGAACTCAATTTGGTCGGGATTCAAGCTTGACTGAGGCTTATTGTTTTGATTGAACGCTTTGTGTTTATTGGGGCACTTTAATTAAATCAACAAAGAGATCCACAGAATGGTAACTATTAAACAACCCGACTGATTGATGAAACTTTGCTATTCGAAAAAAAAAGTACTAAAAATATCCTTTTAAAATTATAATCCGAGGATTTGGCTGGAATTTGTCTCCCTAGTAAAGAAAATCAGTGGTAACATTGCATTTGCTCATAGTGGATCTGGGAAATTAAATAATTATGAAACAAAGAAAAATCTTCTGTCATCGTAGTCAATCAAGTCCAGCTAATTTCTCTTTATGCTCATTTTTCTTCAGCCTCAGTTGGAGTAATGGCTGTTATTAGTCCAGTAAATCTCCGCTAATTAATATTAACAGAGTTCTTTTAAGTACACTCGACGAACTTTCATATCGTGCAACAAATTACTACTTTCCTATTTTGACTGCTGCTATAATAATTTGTTGCTAGAAACAAACAGAATGAAAATTATAATCGAAACGAAAACTACAGATAAATGAACATGAATAGAATATTCTAATTAATTTACCTTAAACATTCTTTACTTAAGCTAAAAAGGCAATTCAAGGAGTCAGCTAACTACTAAAACATTATTTTAATATCAGTCTAAATCCAGACTGGCAAAAGACTTAATGCCAAATTGGAATATGGCTATACAAAGAATTCTGCGGCAAGAAATTTGAAGTAGGTGTTGAATTTAATTTATTTTAGGGCGAGCGGAAAGTGGATAAAAAATGAATTGTACGGGAGAAATGAAATCTGAACTGATTGGAATCGAAATCCTATTAATTTCTTTTCAGTTCGAACATCCCCTGCAGAGGAAAATAATTGATTTACTTTTTAATATATTAAATTAATGTTTAAAATGATACTGAAGGTTATTGTTAATTATATTTACTGTTATTATACGTTACTATAAAGTAATGTGTTATCTGCTTTGGATGTGTAGTATTGAAATCCAGATAAATTTGCTTCAATTAATATTAAAGGGGATTAGAGAACATCTTACAACCCAGCAATAATTGATTGTAATGCATTGGAAAATCTATTCAAAACGCTGGAAATGATTATTACTATACTTAATATTGAGGAACGATGTTGTGACAGTTTGCATGACCTTTTACTATATCATTTATACAGCGATTTAAGTCGCTCGCATTAAATTATAAAGGTTATTGTGAAACAAAAATCTAATTCTCTATTCAATATCCATTAAAATACAATAAAAAGGGAAGTTTGTTATGTAAACTCGAATAGAAAACATGCTATAGGTACTTGCAAAACTACATTTTCGCATGTTTACAGATCATTTTCTTAATAGAGATTCTCCGTGCCTTGGAAGGATTTAAATATTCATGTAAGACATATATATCTGCGCAGTATAGTAGTAAGTTGTGTTTATCTATCAAAACTATATGGAAATTCGATCTGACAGAAATTTATTTGTTTTAAAATTAGAAGTACAATACAATTATACAACCCAAAGATTGGAACAATCAGAAAATTTATATTATACGTAGGTGTGCACCAATTGACTCCCATAATTACTCCAAAACATGAGTAATTAATTTCACGATTCAAGGAACTAATTTATTGCCAGGAAGTAAACATGCAACATTTTGAACATGTTATAAGTTATTTGAAGATAATCGTTACTGAAGTTCAGTTTTCAAAAAATATATTGATTTGTGTTCAAACCAAATTGAAAAATTAAAACCGCTATTATAGAAGTCAAGGCACATTTGATTTGTGGTTTTACAAGACACTCCTTCCATTCAAATTTTTATATAACTTTGGGAATATGCTTGTCAGTATCTGATCTGAAAGAAATGATACAAATAAAAAAACATGCAAAAGCAGTAAATTTCAGATCAGATACCGACAACCTTA
>NW_026019003.1:412-6613 GCF_020466585.1 Dendroctonus ponderosae | reverse complement strand
CGCTACTGTGACAGCCAGCGTTTTTACACTCACTGGAATTTCTTGTGATAGGTAAGATATAAGGAACTGGAACAAAATATTTCTGACAAATCATAAACATATCCGAGCCCTAGTACGGTGACAATTTAAAAAATAGCAATGGGTGTATCAGAGGAACCAAAAACGGGATTAATCATGTAAGCCGTTTTCCTGCTTAGTTGGCAAAACGAAATGTATGCATCTGCTCATTTTTCTTTCACAAATGAACAATATTTGCTAAATTTCATCAGGCGTTGTTTATTAAAGACCATATTTTAGGTGTCCCACTGCACAAAAAAAATCACTTGTATTTTGTCTGGGTATTTTGATAGTAACTTTCTTCCTCTACTATCTCCCATTCCATTTACTTGAATAATTATTATCCAGCCATTGCCTATCTGAAAGTACATAATGAGGAGGTGCTGTGTTTTGAGCACTTGTATAATCTATTCGGGCTGCACCTTGTTGCTGTAACTGCCTGACAATACGACCAGGTACATTTCAGGGGAATTTGGTCGAGAACGTCGACTTCAGCTGCTTCCGCAAATAGTTTTGATCAAGAAGACGCCAAATAGATGAAGCCCGTTTCTTAAAAGTAGCAAGTAACTGTAGTATGTACTTATCTGCATATTTTTGGATAAATTATGCAGCAGCTCTTAAAAACGAAAATTCTCAAAGCCATAAATAAGTAGCATTTTTCTACGTTCAGTTTTCTATATAGGATTAAGAAAAAATGAGAGTTAGAGGGCTGGTTCGGGTTCTTTAGCTGGTCTCTGGCGCTTATATCCCTACACTAATTAAAATTTGGCATCCCGAACAAAAAGGGGTTTCATGAAGAAGAAGCATTACTTTTTTTACGCCCGAAAATAATGCTAATTTTCTAAATAAATTATAGCTCAAAAATGCTTTGTTGTGCATTTATGGGGTGTTGAAAACGCATGGAGATATTTTAACGATATTTCACAAGGATCGGATATATGGCAAAAACATAATTTAGCAAGAAAATATTTTTTTAAATTTTGTCCAGTATCATGTGTACGTACACACTACTAAATTTGCAAAAGAAGCAAAAATGGTGCCCCGCTGAATTTTTAATTATTACGATTTTTTTTTTAATTCCCGGTTTAATCCAAATACAACAGATAATAACGAGAATAACATGTTAAGTTCCTTATTGTCTGTCGGTTTCCGTTGAAGTGGACTGTAGTTAAATAAACTTTTCTTTTTGTGCGCGATACCGATTTGAACGGCACTCCCAATACCGACTTAAGCATACGATTGCACCCAACCGACGAATGAAAGCCCGATTATCGGCAAATTGCAACATATGTATTTCTGAACGTTTTTGTTCTAGCGTCTGTTTTTTACAATTATCTTAGCTACTAAAAACAATAAAACTTAAAACGAAATTCGCATTTCGCCCTCTAGACTAACTTAGGTGGTTGGCGCGATAGAGACAAATATATTTTATTTACTCATTTGCCAACATTGTCCAATATATTTATGTTACGTTAGTTATAGGTGTGGTATTCGCATTAGAAGTATTCCCGCTAGAAAGTGAGCGTTTATTCACAACGTATCTATTAACACATTTAATATTAACAAGTAGAAATGGCTGAATTCCAATTTACCCATTAATGTAACTATCTGAAATTCTTTCGACATTAACCTAACATTTATGCTAAACTCGAGGCTAACCGGCAAGTGTCGATTTTAGTCAAGTTCGAAAGTTAACTATAACATACAAGGTGATTTAAAATTAGCGTCATTCTTCTGGAGGTGTTGTCTGGCGGTGTTTTAGGAGTACAGAAAAATAGCAAAAAAAATAAATTGTTATTAAAAACTCAGAAATGTGCAAAAAAACTATAAAAACGCTAACAATGTTTTTCAAGGTAATCTGCCTAATTAATATTACGTAAATATCTGTGTTGCTTTGTCATTATTGGAAACTCTGGTAACCATGGATAAATAGAGAAAGTGACAATAAGATAGACAAGGACAAACGGTAAATTCAACAGGAATCTTTGAATAGCAGAACCTATTTCGAAACTCGTCACCTCAAATTATTAATATGTTTACAATTACAAAAACATGCATTTGAGTCTGTAACTCCAAACTAGCGTCTGTGTAATCACTCTTCTCGAGCAGCTTCTCGTATTCGGTAAATTAACTCCTGCTCAATTTATTCCGGTGTTCAGTTCATTGGTTTCAGTCCATTGGTTTTATGTGATTTTACATACGTGGTAGAAATGTAGCCGGTATTTATTGGGTGCCTGGGAAAGTGTCAGTTGTTGTGCAATGGTAGGTGTGTCCCTGAAAGGCTCTTCTGTAATCATGCCCAATACTTGGTCCTCTGTGTCTGGAACCCGAACATCTATTATCATCTACTATCTTCCTGGAACCAGTCTCCTCGCCCTTTGTTGGCGTGAGTTCTTACAGCTTCTGCTATGTTACTGTGGCATTTCCCCTGAAATAATCGTCAAAGATCGAATTTTTTCTTTTCGAATCTTTAAGTATTCCAATATGCATCCAATTAAACACGGAACACTTTCAAAATAATGCTGCTTTTTTGTGCTTTGCAAAGTTGAAATTCGGTTTTTAACTGTTAGTATCTTCCAGAAATTATCGAAAAACAAATTCAATAATTTTCTCGTATCTTCCAAGTGAGCCCCTATTACCCCTTAACAGTAATGACGCCATTTTTGAATCACCCTGTATATAACGAACGTTTGATAATGTGGAAAAAGTTTTCATACATACATACACTTCATACAAATGTTTTAATCTATTTTTGAGGAGTTGATATAAAAAAATATTTTTGATTGAAACTTGACGAGAATCTTGACATGACATTTAAACCGGTTGTAAACCAAGCCAAAATTTCCAATAAATTTATTTTATTTTTTTTATTTTTACTGAATAAAGACAAAGCTCTATGATACTTATTTCTGAGTTTTTGTCATGTCGTGCTAAAAAGTTTCCATTGGATAAATATCTAGCCTGCCGTAGGAGTATACTGAATACACATTAATATTATTTCAGTCAAACCACTTTTGCTGTATGACAACGTATTTTTCGAAAATCTCATCTTTGGTCGGACGACGTTTTCCTGGGCTGGGTGACAGGCCTTGTTTGAAAATGTTTTGATATTCAATTTTGTTTACTATGCCTTCAATAAAGTGAAACTCTCCCACCCATTCGTTTATCCCACATACATTCTCACGCTAGTTTACTTTAAAATTTAAAATATGCTTTATTCTCACAGAAAACACACTTTGAGGAAAATTTACTATTATCAGAAGCTTCATTTGTCTTCGATTTACATGCTATCGGTGATCTCCTACAGAAGCACGAAATTTGCTTTTGCCACCATCACAGTGAGTGTTTGTCGCAGTTTCAATTTCCAAGTTTAGCAAAATTTTTTCTCTCCCACTGTTAACAATGTTAATCGTGGTCAGTCAAGCTTGGACTATAATAATTCGTTATTAAAAAGCATAAGGCCATTGAGGATATTTTTCTACAGCCTTTCCTGGAATCGTATACATACCATGTTTATTACTGGTATACACTTGACAGTAATTAAGCGCAAAGTATATCTTCTACCTTACATGCATGTTTCAATCAACTTTCTTAATTAAAAAATGTACAAATAATTGCCCTTTCTCTATTTTTGAAACGAAATTAAACAACATCGTTGTAACCAGAGGTTGCAGCAGTTGCTGCAACGCGCATTTTAAACCTTTATGGTACCGAATTCTGTAATCTAAGTATTATGGTTTATAGGAACAAATGAAGGAACAAACTGGATGTACAGGGCTCAAGACCGCAAACATGCGAAGAGAAATAGAAAACGCTTACGTTCAGCAATGGTCGGTTGAGAGTTGATGAGAGTGAAATATTCCGTTTTCGTTTCTTATTAGGTTCGGTTTTAAGACGATGAAAGTCTGCAGAAGTAAAATTTGAACACCTTGCAGGCTATTCCATTGCACTTATTTTACACTTACCGGGGTATAGCTTATTCATCTAATATATAACGGATTGTAAAATAAGATAGCACTCCATCTGAATGGAAATGAAAATTTCTGTCATCAAACAGTAGGAACCCGCTTTCATACCTATGCTTTAATAACGATTGTATGATAAGTGGCTGTATCGTATTTGCTAAAAGTTGATAATATGGCTGTCTTGTCTCTCTGTAAGTTGATAGTTTGACTGGACCGTCGTATCTCCATCTTTCAGAAAATGTGAGACAGTCAGTTATTAGTATCATTATAAAATCATACAGATCCTTGCTGCATGATGGCATAAAGCTAAATTACCACTTAGTAGATGAAGCTGATGCTCATTTTGCTTTACCAGTTGGATAGTAATCAAATAAGCGATCTCTCAGATAATGCAGAAGAGGTGCAATTGAATGGCCAGCGAAGTCTCCAGGTCTGACACCTCCCGACTTTTTATGGTGTCATTTGACATCAAGTATTAACAAAGCGCTAGAAAATTAATCAAATTATTCAAGAAAGACATATTAACGTATTATCAGACGGAAAATTGCTGTCTTTGCCGAAACACTATGCCTTCTAACTTGTGAACTGATTATCAAATTTTACTTTTTACTTTTTCCTACATAATTCGATAGAAAACTTAATTTTTTTAAATTGGTTTGTTACTTGACACGGGAAATAATTTTATTTTACAGCTAAAACAATTGTAAAAGAAAGCTTACAATTTCCCTTGTGCGCTAACTAGATATATAGAAATAGATAGACCTTGTGAGATAGACAGACCTTATGATGATGATAATTTGCTTTAATAAAATTGAATGTTTCACTGCAGACAACTACATTTATAAGATTAGCTTTTCTAATAAATCTCGTATTTAAGGCTATACGCTCAAAAAATGTCAGTTGAATGTTGAGCTAACTTCAGATTTCGGCAAACGAGAAGTAGGAAATCGAAGCCTTTTGCGCCAACTACGTCGTCTCTCCATACAATTGTATCCATCTCCCGTCTCCCACTGGAGCACGCTTGCTTTGTAGCCGGCGTCTCTTTCTATCTTTTCGACTGTTAATTTATTACTTTCGGTTTCATATTTCATCCAGACTCGTATTTAGAAAATTCATCGAGTTCTGGAGCCCTGCGACGTATTTGTATGCGTAGGTATTTGCATTTAATCTTTGATTCGTTTCCGCGTGCACACAATTAGTGACGTGACATAGAGGGTGTCCCGTGATCAAAGCGGCACTAAGATAATCTTTGGCTCAGACGAAGACCATATTACGAATGTTTATTATAGAAAAAATTTTCGGTTCCTCTGTATTATTTCTTTTATTATCGGGAGAATGGTACGATAGATTTTAATGAAACTCGTTGTGAATTTGTTCCTATATAAGACTCATGTTTTGATCAAGCAGCCAGTTCATCCACTTTGCACAAGTGAGGAATTCTTGAGTCGTAGTACAAAACTTCCAGAATGTTTTCGTCCGAATCGGAAATCTTACGAAAAAAGGAAACGAGTTTTTAGAAAAATATGGCTTTGACATAAAAATAGCACAGATGTTACTGTAGATAACAAAACCACAGGAAGTTTCATTAAAATCCATCTGAGCGCTATTCCGATCTTACAAACAACTTAATTCAGGTTTTGTTAATGTGGAACGTTAATGAATGACTAAAATTGTGAGTTGGCAAGAAAACAGAAATAATTTTTTTGCTGAGCTTTATGGATACATTCACATTTTCGATGCGATAGTAAGACATTCATTCAAAGGAACATTGACTTGGCAGTCAATGATAGAAGCTAGAATACCTAGTGGCAAAGGAAGTAGATCATATGAGAAAAGCCTTGATAATCGTGACTGCTAATAGCGCATGGTCTAGAAAATCCTACCATCCAAAATATGATACAAAATTAGCAGTAGCCGACATTATAGAGTACCGAACCAAGAATAACAAACATATTCTATTTTTTTCATATTAGCCGTTTGCTACCCAACGGATATAAGCCTCCCTCTTATTTCTCACCTGGCACCAGTTTAGTCCTGCCGCTCGTCTCGAATCGTCGCTCCATCTCATCTGTGTGTCTATTCTTGACTTTGAGAGAAGGGAGTATCCCCGGGAGCATCACAGGGAGTCGCTCCTCGCTCACGATCCCTAGCGTAAAAAAATAGTATTCTTGAATGATAG
>NW_026019003.1:0-395 GCF_020466585.1 Dendroctonus ponderosae | reverse complement strand
GCAGTCCCTGCAAGCACTGTTGCCAGCTTATCTGACCAATCAAAATTGAGAAAATATTGACGGTCTGACATGCTCGCCAACGTCATTTATTTACTATTGTGGCGGAACTCGTACCAACCTTTTGTTTTAAACGAGACAGACATCTAAGAATCATGTATTTGTCTTTATCTAAGCTAAGAAACGGTCGTTTATTCCCGTTTTCTCCTGGTACGTACTTATTTCCAAACCGTTTATAGATACTTATTAAAAAAGAGTTTTTGTTTTTTTAAGCATGGTTCATTGCTTCTGTGCGCTATTTAGGTAAGGTAATGTACTAGTAAAATGAATACAGTTTTATGAAGAAAGTAAAAGGGTAATTTCATTTATGTAGCCGCTTTCCTTCAGCACTTTATAAT
>NW_026019002.1:4460-6636 GCF_020466585.1 Dendroctonus ponderosae | reverse complement strand
TCTTGATTTTAAGACGATACGAATCTCTCTTCAGCTTATAGTTGCAAAATATGTAAAACGAATTTATTAGGGGTTATTTTCAATGATTGATTGTGTTTACCACGCATCAAAATTAATTTTTTTCTCTTCATATACCCTTTGATTCCTTTATGATTAAACCTTCTCAATTTAGTTTAATTTTTTTAGTCTTGTATTAGTTCAGTTAGAATATTTTTCTTAATCTACGCGCGATGGCTTACACTATGTATGTATACATATAGTGTGTCAAGTGTAACCTGTCTCTATAGCTCTTCCTCGTTTTACCGTATATTTTAAACAGATAGAACGTCTTCAAATCACCAAAATTAATGGATTTTTCAGTTCTATTCAGATACAAGTTCAAGCAGCAAAAAGTAATGCTGAACACCAAAAACGAGTTTGTGCTAAAACCTAAGCATTCAGTAATAGACCAACTCAAACTAACTTTTATCAACTGAACGTCAAAGGTTAGACAAAGCAAAATTATGTCTAAAAAATACAGAAACTCAAGAAGAAAAAGAGTTTATACAAACCCAAAAAGAGCAAAATGTACAACCTCTCGTGGAAGAATAGTGTTGTGCAATTGTGCAAATAAAAAAGATATTTTACATTCAGAAGGAAATTAAATAACATTTTACCTATTGCTGATCTATTTAGAAATTATTAAACCAAGGATAATATTAAAATTATTGAAAAAATTTGAAAAAAAATTAAAATAAAATTATTATTGCCATCATGCGTTAAACAAGTTCAATATTTTATGGTTTCTATAAATATATGAAGTTAACACTGTTGTTGAGCGTCCCGTGACGCACACCATTTTTTTCATTACACGACGTTCTTTATGTAACCTTATTAATTTTGTCATTAAAGAAAAGTTAATTAAAAAATGTAGCAAACATGACGTTATATTTTCTCTTTGATTATTTAAGGGATCATTAGTCTGGTTTCGCATGGTTTTTAGGCTTTCTTTTGATGAAGTCTAAGCTCAATTTAGTTGACTCTTGGGTTTTTCTCCTTTGCACTCTGTTACGCTTACTGAAGGTGTGTGCTCTGCGCTTATAAACTTCCTTACTGCTCATACAAAGAGTTTTAATGATGTTTTTGTAAATTTGCGTCTTTAGCGGCATGAGTTTGGTAGCAATCTTCTTCAAAGTATATTTTTTTCATTTTCCTTTCACAAAGTGAAATGTTTTAACCCTTTCTTCTTTTTTTTCGAGTAAAGTTCTCAGCGTCATGATCCCCTGCTAGAATTAGACTGATCAACAGAAAAATAACGTAATCGCCTTGGCGTAAAAACGGTACAAATGCACTCATATGATTAATATTTATGTAAGTTCCAATTATCTCCTTTAATGCACTGACGGGTTATTGAGTAATTATTTTTAATCACCCACAGAAAAAAACCAGCAGAAGCGAAGGACAACTATACTGGTTTTGCACTGATAAACTATATAAGTCTGATTCAAAACACATAATCCAAAAAATCTAAAAGCTTAGTTTACACTTTATGCTCTCAATTATTCCGATATTGAAACTAAGCCACACTCGTGTTATTTGCCGCATTTGGCGTATCCAATCATTGTTTGTCACTTAAAAAAGGTTTTGCTTGTATGCGATGTTATTTCAAATGACTGATCAGTTTTACTTACGAAAATCGCCAGAATTTTTTCATATCCCTATCCGGATCTAGTGTACGATGTTTTCGGGAATGCCTTGAACCCCGCGCATTGCACACCCATACATCGTACCCCTTATCAGCTAAAACATATGCCAAAGCATTCTGTGGACCACCTATAACAAAGTTTTCGGCGGAGCCCATCAGCCCGTGGGTCAAAATAATTGGATTCTGAAAATAAAATGTAAATTATTTTACACGGAACAAAAATGGAACTTTTCCTAGCGCGCTCATGCTTAACAGTCGAACGAGTGAGGCTGATAATAGTTGCTTGTCTCCAAATAATAGCCAATTTGTGTCAAAACAGCTAATTGCAATGCTGATTGCGTTGCTGATGCTAATGATTTGCATGGAGGTTTCAATTTATGATTAGAAACGAAGTGTTTCGATAGTCATGCAGTATAAATCCGCTAGTGACAACTGTTGAATGAGGCTATGAAAATTTGCCGTTGGAATGCAAAAACAATATATTTTTCTTAG
>NW_026019002.1:0-3461 GCF_020466585.1 Dendroctonus ponderosae | reverse complement strand
CAAAAAGCTCGTTCATACGAGAGCCATTGCAACAACGAAATTATTTCTTACCACAAAATAATTCTAGAGTTATGAATCTTATTTATAAGTTTCATGAAGCTATAAATGAATTAAATTGTATGAAGAATAAAGGGCAAAATTTTTCTAAAACTATAGATGAATGGACTAGTAAAGGAAATCGAAGATATTGAAACATTAGCCTACATCAACTTGAAAAAGATTTTAATTTAGGATTTAGCTCCGATAAGAAGCTTCTGAGAAACTAAAAACGTAAGCCTAAAGTTTTAGGTCCGATAAAATTAGCAGCCGGAGCTTTAGGTAGACAAGACTCAAATTTATTAACAAGTGAAGGTATATTTGAACTTTTTCTGGGTGAAGTACAAAATTTGAAATCCGAAATTAGCCAGAAATTATTACATGCTATAAAGGCACGGATTAAAGAAAGAAGAGATACAGTATTCGTTACACTTATTCTTTAATTACAAAATTCTGAAACTGTTTTACCGAAATCTTCTAATAGATTCCTTCCATTAGCAACGAAAAGTGGCATTATTAAGTTATCCGGACAAATATTATCAAGATTATATAAAGATTACTCTACAGGGGAAGAATCTGATATTCAAAAACGTGATGAAAGCGATATTTAAGAGCCAGACAATGTTTTATTGAAAAATGCTATGAAAGTGGCAATCAATGAATATTTAAAGGAACCGGACAAAGTTACTACCTCTACTCAAACTCTAAGAAAAGAGTTTTTGACCCTGAAAGCCACAAATAAAAGGACAAAAAAATTAGAATTATTATATCAGGCTTTACAAACGATTAAGCCTAGTTCCGATGCAAGTGAGAGGGTATTTTCTATTTCGGGGATGTTTGTGAATAAACTTAATAAGGACACGGCTGAATAGCAAATCGATAGACATCCTCCGTTTTCTGAAATCATATTTCATTAAACAAAGAAATAAATAGAATATTTAAATTTGTATTAAAATTGCCCGGAATAGAAAATACTCGGTCCTTTGCTTAATTGTCTTTAAAACTAAAATTGATTTTATTAAGTATGTAAGCAGAAACTTTATTTACTGTTGTCTTTCGGCTTTGATTATAATTTACAATATAGAATAATACACATATTTTCTAATTGTTTTTAATAAGTATCCACCTGGATCTAAGAACATTGTTTTTTTAAATAGTATGTATAGTAATATAAAAATATGAAAATATATTGTTTTTATTTATTCAAGCCCTTTGCTGAATAACTCATTTCACTATTATAAAAATATTTACATCCTTATATGTGAAAATTATGCTTAAACAGCGAATAATTGTTTTTAAAGTTATTTAATGCTGGTCAACTAATATTTCTTTGTTCTACTAAATTGCATAAAAAAGTTTTACTATCAATAAAATTGAACAGTAAATAATTTCAGTCAAAACCTGCTTTTAATCACTCAAAATTTTTTGTTAAAATTTTTTATTATAAAAATTCGAAACCGGTTAAAACCGGTTTTCCGGAAAAATCACTATTCGAAAACCGGGTTTCTAAAATGTCGAGTTTTGTATAAACCCTACTTTTAGAGCATGCAGAGAAAGCAGTGGCGGAACTTCGACTTTCTTTTCTGGTACCGTATTATACTATTTTAGTTCCGTTGACGCTGACAAAAAACGAGGTAATATTTAGGAAGGTCAGGTCTGAGATGATTATTTGGAAACATGTTCCTTTAAGCATAGGTCAGGAATTTTTTTGTGTCCAAGGTACAAACTGTGAAACAACAAAAACAATGTTAAGTCTTGCTAATTAATTTTTATATTATTAATTGCTTAATTTACTCTCAACTTGTATTTTACGTTTTGTAGGTATTTGAAAATAACGTTGTAACTGCTCTGCAATGCAATCGGAACATAAAAAGTTAGAGCAAGCAATTCACTTTCTCAAAGTTCGTGAATATGATGGCTGTAAAATGTTACTCTTAAATATGTGAGCTCCGTCATGTCGAACTGAAATATTCAACTAAATTTGAGCTGTCTAAATAGTTTCGGAGATTTTTGCTTTATGAAGCTTTACAAAATAGAGTTCAAGAACTAAATTTTCAAGACTCTATCCTATAAATTCTATGACCTAAGTTAATAAACTTCAACTGTCGTTACGGAATTTGATGCGCTCTAAAATTGCATATTGTGTCAATTGACCTCTTTATTGGCACAAACAAGAAATTTAGGAAAGAAAATACATTTCAGCCACGAATGTGCTTTGTTCTAAAACTGTATAGAGTTCTCGAGTTAAGGAGAAGTGTTGCAATGCTACCTTCGTTTTCTTATACTGCTAACTATGGATTTTTTAAATGTTAAATTCAGATGATGGTCAGCTAAAAGTTTGAGACACCTTTTTTGATATTCTGCTTGTGTCTAAGTCAAAGCTGCACCGAGTGAACAGTGATAAGTGATTTAAAGCAAAACTAAGTGTAATGTAAAAATAATCTGGAGGAAAGGGAGATATTTCGAAGAGAAGAAAAAGTATTGTTTTTGGCAGTTATTTATCTTATTACCAATATACAACATTCATGCTATAATAATATATAATATAATATACAACAATAGTTTTAATTTAGCGTCACTATTAGAAGGAAGAAGAGAGAAGAGGAAATCCCAATGTTTACACGAGCATTTAAATGGATGGATTAAACGCTGAGTTGTCATCCAGCTTCCAAAAATAACTAAGGGTCTCGATTATTGACTTTAAAAGCATGCTCAATCTAGTTGGAACAGAACTGCTTATTTGTACTGAAGAAATAAAAAAATTATTACATATAAAATATTAAATATACTAGTGAATTATGCCTATTTGGGTCTGTGGGTTTATCGGTCAATAGATGGTGGCGCAAAATTAAACATTATGTTTTCATGAGCCGGCGTTTCGACTATATTTAAATGATCCTCAGAGATCTAGAATGGGAAACCGAGGGGTTTCAGGTCTAAATCTGGTGAAGTTGAATCAATTGACAATAGAGTCGTGTAATGAAGGTTATTGAAATTTTTCTTCTGCCCGGTTAATTTGAGCCAGCGCCAACCGAATGGTCGTATTCAAGACAGACCATAAAAGGACGTTTACTTACTTATTAAATAACATTTTACAATTACATCGGTATCGCGCACGTACACCACGAATTTTCGAGAACAATCCGCACCAAAAGAGCTCCCTCCACCAGCCAAGGTGATAAAGGAACAATTTAGGGACAATTGAGGACCTCACCACAGTGGCACATGCAATCTTGGACCTTCATTATTTCCCGAACACCTGGAGGAAGATGTTCGGTTCGAAGTGGTGTTGGTTCCAAAAAAACGAGTGAATAGGAAGCTGTTCAAATCCTACAGGTCCATCAGCTTTTTGGCCCGTGTATATATATGTGCTCAGAATGGTTGCCGGTTTTCAGTCTTCGGCTATTACTGCAAATAAGTTTTGG
>NW_026019001.1:0-6502 GCF_020466585.1 Dendroctonus ponderosae | reverse complement strand
ATTACAATCTTGTTCTATGTGTAATTACCATTTTGGTATTTAGACATATTCATTGCAGACGATGGGCAATAAAGCTGCACCGAAGATCCGACAGTCTAAGACGCCGCAAATTCGATCGCCCGCCCCTAAAGCGGATGCCGCCAATCAAACTCCGATGAAGTCTTACACGAATCTGCAACCACATCACATTATCGGCAACAAGTAAGTAAATTGATCACTTTGATTCAGTTTAACTCTAAATTATGCAACATAACTATTTGATTCTCTCTTTGTCATGATTTCAAACAGTTATGGATCTTGCAGAATGGTGGTGATGAACACCTCGACCGGAATGGCTACCCAAATGACCCCCAACTCTCCGATGACGCCCGATAAATTGGTGAACCAGCAGAACAAGCAGCAACAAAATCAGCCGGTGAATGTTAATCAACAATTGGCCGAAGTGGTCATGCAACAACAGGTATTGAAGAAGGAAGAAATGCAATTGCAACAAACTTTACAACAAACACTTCAACAGTTTCAAATACATCAAAACCAGCAGTCCCAGCAACAAATCCAGGCGAAGCCCATGATGAGTAAGTAGGCAACCAAAAAAAAATATTAGTTAATGACTATCAAGAATTTTCGCCCGGTAGCACTTTTTTAAATGAAAATTTTGATACTTGGATTGGACGCTCTGGTGTTATTCCATGGCCCCCTAATAGCCCCGACTTAACGCCGCTTGATTCTTTCCTCTGGAGTTATTTATAGAATATTGTGCATGTCCAGATGCAAATTTTGATGATTTACTCATTGGAATTGTGGACGCAACTTTTCTTGACGATATTTTCAAAAACAGCTTTGACCTAGAGCAAAATTCATTATTCATTATCTCAGAAAAACACACAATATTCTTTTGTCAAATGTCGACAATTTAACTAATTGATCCCAGCCATAAACCTCTATTTTTACCGTAGTACACTTTTAAGCGTATGTATTTAATTGATATTACAAGCATGCGACGCCACTGATCGATCTTGTGGAAGATGGTTTCAAACATGGCCGCCAAACTAGTTACTCGTATTAGCAAATCTGTCTTATTGTATTCGCGAGTTCAACCACCGATGGTGGCGCTGCGAAACTTCAAATTATTTGTTGTCGAGTGACAGTTGAGACTTGTTTATTTACTGGAGTTGATGACAGTTTTAACATAAAACAATACTCACACTTTTCGATCTGTTTTTATTTATTTAAAAGCTTGCAAAAGCAAAAGCAAAACTCAAGCAGATGTAAACACTAATGTCAACAAAACTATCAAATGTGACAAATTACTACTTAAATCGTAGTTATAATTTTTCAGACGCCCCCCACTAGGGGGCGTCTGGACCTTTGAACTCGCCAATTAACGACTTTTTAAACAGTTTTCAAACCTTGACAAGCGATTTCTAACCTCTGAAGTGTCACCGTTTGATCCCCTAAAGCATGAAAATGAGTGAAAAGCGCCTGCTAATAGTTATATCTCAAGACCGCAATGAAGACGTTTTACAAATGAATATGAATAATGTAACTAAAGGTATTCGTTGCAGTTCCCAATGGGATTCATAGAGTATCAGGTAATTAATAGAATACTGTTTTATTTTCAGCTCTTCAAGCGATCCAAGGCATCCCGCAGCAACAAATCCAAATGGGGGGCGACCGCTCGCTTATTCCAGTCCAACAAGTGCAGCAGCAGCTGCAGCAGCAGATTCCATGTTCAATCCAACAAGGAATCCCGTTGCAGCCCAACTTGGTTACTCAGGCAATGAACATGCAACAGATTCACCCTGTAAGTGTTGAGGTAGATTTTCTGTTCACCTGGGCCTTTGAAAACTAACTAGCGATTTGTGTTTCCAGCAACAGCTTGCACAGATGGCATCACAGGGCACCATTTTGACCGGTCAAATTCAACAACAAGGTGGAACCCACACTGTGCTGCCCCAAGTTGTCAACCAAAACGGACAGCAAATGCCGCAACTTCAACATATTACAGTGTCTGCAGCCTCACACCAACATCAACCTCACCAGACGCAGCAACTCCAACCGCAACTGGTAAATATAGACTGTAGGATCATAACACATGAGCCAAGAGCCAGATTCTTTGCTGTAGCCCCCAGAGAAGCGGCTAATTTTCTTTAATAATTTGCTTCAATACATTGGGGAAAATTGAGATTCTTGTATTAGCTAAGTTGTCACGGTTTGGGCACCATTTCCTAATTTTCACATTTAGGAATGTTTTCGGGCTTTGAAGCCGTGGTCTATGGGAATTTCGTGCTTTCCGACTAAGACTGGCACGGGAGATCACTTCGCCCACTGCCTCATCGCCTTTGATAATGTCCACCGCAGTTGTGGACGAAACGTCCGCAACAAATTCCCATAGACCACGGCTTCAAAGCCCGGAAAACATTCCTAAATGTGATTTAACCGGCCGTGAAAGCCTTCATAGTCTGATTTCCTAATTTTTTCAATTTGCTCTTTTAGGTTCCTTTACCGCCTGTGGTACCAGCCGTTACTGAAAAAGACAATAGTGCCAGCTTATTACAGGAAGCACTTTCACCTACCCAAGCGATGCCCGTCACCACGACAGCTGCTGTGCTTAAAGAGAGCGGTTCATCGGATGGTAAGGAGGAAAAAACTCTTCAAATCCTCACGCCTTTTCATGCCTGGTGTTTTTGCAGGAAATTCAGTCGAAGCAAAGGAAAGTTTGCCTGGACAAGATTCTAAGCAGTGTTCCACCGGTGTGGATGCCGTCGCTTCCCTGCACATTCCGAATGCTGGGACGGTACCTAATCAACCAACTACATCCGAAATGTCCATGCCTATTGCTACTACGGCTGAGGAAGTGAAAGAGAGGTGTCCACCAAAGGCAATGGTTAAGCCTCAGGTAAGCAAAGTAAGGAATCCTTCATTTTTATTAAATTAATTTACTGGCTTGCACCAGCAATCCGTTCGTCGAATACATTCTTGCGTTTGCAGGTTTTAACCCATGTGATCGAGGACTTCGTGATCCAGGAGTCTTCCGAACCTTTTCCTGTTTCACGAAGTGGCATGGTTGGCGACCTGAAGCGGGCGCATTCAACCAATGATCAAGATGACGATATTTCACGTAAGTCAGTTAAAGATCTTTTAAACTGTGGCTTCTAAAGTAGGTTTTCCTATAAACGATGGTGGTTTAAAATACATTTATGGTCTCAATAACACATCATTTACGTTTCCACTGCGGCTTCGACTACAGGAGCAAATTCGCTGGATTTCCAATGATGGTTCTCCAATTAATCAGCTCTCATACGAGAATCTCTTGTAAACATTTTGATCTTGCAGAGCCGCTAACTCAAACTTTTCGATCAATTGTGACCGCAAAAACCTGTTAACATCGATCTATAGTGCTCGCCATTCACAGTTACAGTAGTAAAAATATGTAGTTTTGTGAAGTTTCCGATATTAAGCCATCACTTAAGGTTTTTTCAATGTTAGTTTACAAGCTTTTTTGCATCCAGCTGTTGTTGTTGTTTGCCGACCGCTTATTTTACAACTAGTCGATTTAGTACTTGAACATTTAGCCACAACAATGATCCTTTTTGAAATTTGGTTTTTATTATACTATTAAATTGCAGGTAAGAAGCAGTCCATGTCCCCCAACAGTTTATCTCCGAGAGGAGACATGGCGAAATGTGAGGCCTGCGGTGTGGTTGATCTCAAGTCAAAGTTCAAGAAGAATAAGAGATTCTGTTCAGTTGCTTGCTCGAAGAGGTAATTTAGAGGACTGTTACCATTATAATAATTGAGACTTTGTTATGGAGCTGTTTATTGATTCGTTGGCTTCATTTGCAGTGGGAAGAGTAAGGACGATAAGAAGAAATCTGAGAAAGTGGAACCGATGAATGTTGACAACAGTAAAGCGGAAAGTACCAGTCCATCTGGAGCTGATGACGACAATACTCCGAAAGTAGATCCGCTTAAGTGGGGCGTAAGTATTTAAACATCTATCTTCATGTGTCCTGTCCGTTTTTCCTGACTTTGGCGATCGCCATCGCGAAAACTGTCCTGTCCTCTGCCATGCGGAAAAGTTCACCAGCCCAGTCTCGAAAATTTCGTTGATAAAGTTGAGTGTAAGTTATAGAAGACATCATTCATCAATATATGATGTCTCGGCTTTGATGGTCGCTCAAAGTTGACTTGAGCTTCGGCGTTTTTAACATGTTATATTCGCGGAGTATGAAACATTCTTCCATACATGCAAAATGAAGCAGCGTTAGATTATAATCGTCAAAATCCATATTTGCGTCTAATGCGAGCGTGAATAACTCAGAAGCTTTTGCAGGTCTTGTTCTTTTGGGTAGAGCACTAAAAGTTGCCGATAACCAGGCACTCGGGCATTGCCTTGTATTATTTAATATTGTATATACTTTCCTGACTGTGTTTCAATTCCAAATCAAAATCAATTCCTGGGTTTCAGTCATTTATTGTCTCTATTTATCAATTAAAATGCGTTTCGGTGTATTTTTCCACCATCATCAGTTTTTATGTGTAGCGTTGTTGCTGCTTTAAGCCTTGGCATACATTTTTTGCCGTGCAAGAAAATGATTATTTAATAAAATTATAAATGATTTTGATTATTTAATATGTTTAGCTGTCCATCCATTATTCTCCTCTCTCCATATTTTAGGTCACTTATCAAACTGATTTTCCGCTCTTGAAACACACTCATTACCGTTGTGCAATATATAGAGATTTAAAATGATTGTTTTTTTTCAGGTACAAGAAGTGTTTGAATTTATCAGAAGTCTTCCCGGCTGTTCAGATTACGCTGAAGATTTCCTGATTCAAGAAATCGACGGTCAAGCACTTTTATTGCTCAAAGAGGACCATTTGATGACAGCGATGTCGATGAAACTGGGCCCTGCATTAAAAATCGTTGCAAAAATCGACGATATGCGAATAGATAAGGAACCGCCTAAGCCTGCTTAAGTGACCTGCGTTTAGGTACTTATTTAGAATTTACTTTGCGCCTTTTTTGGTACTTTGGACATTCATTTTATCGTCTGGAGAGCCATAGTTTTGAATATTAGTTTACGTCGATGTTGTCATGTTATACATTACAAATCATGTGGCCAATAGAAGCGACTTTCTCGCCTTGGTTTGTGGTGGCCAAACATGGTTGTTTTTACAATTAGGTCGATTATCGAATGTTTACGTCAAAGTGTAATCGGTGCTCGTTCTTCGCAACATCGACCGGTTTGTAAATATTTTTGTCTATTCAGATCTGATTTTGATATAACGAGGAAATGATGCCGATAAATAGCATATTTTGGTTTGTGAAAAGCTCCATTCTTGTACAAATGTAAAATAAATAATGTAGAATACACAGAATTATTGATATTGCACACTGCATTATTTTAATTCATGAGTTGATTTCCAGGCCAAATGCGCTGAGAGAAAACAATTCAACTAGATCAGTGTATTTATTTTATCTAGACTGGAATGTTTTAGTTACCCAATGCAGATAGCGTGATTTTAATCATCATACTTGACCAATGATAAGGACTGTATCTATTTTGATAAAAGGGCTAAGGTGTACTGTGTTTAATGTCACAGGAAATGATTTCCATCATTATTATGTGCAATTTTTGAAGTTTTCCTTTTCGTGGAAAAGACACAAATTTTGAAAATTTGTTATTATAAATACTGCCACTAAAGATAATACATTTGTAATTTATATATAAAGTTTTGGACTCTTTATTGTTACTTGCCTAAACCCGAAAGTAGTTAGTTGTTCTCCATTTCCCCAGTTGTTGAGAGGAAATAGCGTAAAAAGCGCCATGTAAATGCCTGCAAGAGATGAAGGCGTTTAAAACGGCTAAATTGAGTCCTTTAGTTCCTAAATGCGACTTGAAAAATAATATAAATCAACTGATGAAATCGCATCCCCGGAAGCTGGTAGCCAACGCCAGCTAAATTATTCAAATTAATTCGTTGCAGAAAATTATGACGTCGGGTTAGTGGATAAATTGCTAAGCTAAATTATCTTAAGCCAAGGGCAGCCTTACATCAAGCTTGAGTAATTAAAGTTTTTAAGAGAAACCTTGCTGAAATTATTGTTGATCGTATTTCACTTATAGAGGTGTGTTAGAAGGGAATTTTCTTGGTGTAATTTTTTACGCTTACTCGGACAAACTGCGTTCTTAGCATCGAGTGCAATATAAATAAATAGTGAAACACTTTAATTAAAATTTGCGCATATTCAAGGGTTAACCTCCGGATGCACTTCATTTAATATACACAATTTTTTATGGTGTTTAAAATTCTTATTTACTTACATTTTCCAGGTAAATGTAAATGTAAATGCGCAGGCATTTGTTGATTTTCGGACACAGGATATTTTAACCGACGGTTTTCTGCGATTTTTGTCTATCGGATGGTGCAACTATTTGTCGGGAAGTTTTCGGTCAAAACAAGATGAGGGCAACCTCCTAATAATCATTTTAAC
>NW_026019000.1:0-6650 GCF_020466585.1 Dendroctonus ponderosae | reverse complement strand
GAAAGTACATCTGAAAGTTTCGCTTCGCATTAGATTACTTTATAACAGTCGCGTCTCATTGTGTAATATTTCTGTCCGAATGGCAAGTTTAACAGTCTTGTAAATATATTGCAGCTTTATTAATTTCACTTGAAGAAGCAGCCTTTGCATATTCAAAAGCATCCGTTCCACCAGCAAATATTACAACTTCTTCACTGGCGGAAACAGGAGAACTCGATACATAATTTTTTGCCCTCTCTAATTCAGAGATGATTTCATGTAATGAAAGGAAAAAGGAAAGGATTTGTACTTTATAAAATTATTTTCAATAAAAACGAAAGTAATTAAGCGTATTTTAAATAAATATTTTTCTCCTTACTAATGTTTTATTAATTAATCGTTTATTTCAGAAATACTCAAGCCTTTTTAATCAGTTAGCAACAGCACTTCGACGAGTTTGCAATAGATAAAGGTCAATATCTCCTGCAACTCCAATAAGGTATATTTTATTCCTCCTCTATCTGATGACAGTATTTCGTGTGTCTACAAAACTAGTTTCAGCCTAGGTTGCTGATCTAGTTTTCCAACTTTTCAACTTTGCAAAACAATTGCAGTTTAAAGTTGTTGTTATTGGTTTGAAATCCGGAGAAAGTTTTGCAAAATGTACATATTTTTGCAGATCATAGAAGAGATAGATAAAAGGTGATATAATTCCGCCAAAAGCAACACCACACTTCTTATGCAAAGTAAATATAACGTGTTTATTTAAAACATCTGCACATCAATCAAGTATGACGGATATTTCAATCTCATGAAAAAGTGCTGTTGTTATGAATTTCTTAATTACCGAAGCAATGTTCACTTACGGATTCCTTCAAAACAGATGTTGTTAGCGTTTAAGTAATTGTATATGGTAGTTGMATAAAACTTTSATAWAGATAGGTTTCTTCTCGTAGATTAATAAGAGTTTAATTGACACAATTTTTAAACAKRGATATAAACAAACACTTCGGTTAGKCGGCAAGAATAGGTTCTGGWTTGCACCAAAAAWGTAACTGTTCAKTTSTTATTGCATGTTCTTTGGTTCTTTTGAGCGTTTTTCTTCAAGTATAATCCCTTTTCAGCCACAAATAATTTTGTTCAGTACCGACTCCATAATATTATTTTGACCTAAAACAGCGTCTATTTTATGTTTCAGAGTCAACAAATGTTAAACGGACAGCGCTGATATCAAACAAAGCTCACCAATTGCACTTCTTCTATGGTTAGAATTTTCTTCAACTTATTGACCATTGTTTGTCTGTTTTGCGACTATGCGACTTTTTTTCTGTTTTTACTCTCAACGAGTGCGTARCWGTTTACTGAAATGTTGCTGGTGATTGATTACGATTTGYTGCCTAATACAAAAAAAGTTATTGAGGATGGATCAGGGTCATCTTCCAGAGTGGACTCTCTATGTGCTTCAAGTCTTCACCTAGCCTTTTACGAGGATAGCTCAAAAGCAGAGCTCTTGGTAGAGGTTTCTGGAGTTAGCCATTCTCGCTCTTTTTCTTGAAATATCATTTTCAAATAAAATCTCAGTTTGATCAGGTCTTTGGTCGTGACCTCATAAAGAATCTTTTCGTCGCAATTTCAGGTACTAATTGAGTTATTACCTGGTGGGTTTCTAGCGCACTGCAGAATTTTCATTCAGTCAGGTTAGTTTTTGTAATGGTGGCACAGCAGCTCAAGATAATGTTAATTACAGATGAGTTTAGAATAATGTTAAATGTATTTGATATTGTTTAGAAAGTTGTAATTGTGGCACAGCAGCAGCAGATTAGTTTTTGTAATTGTGGCACAGCAGCTCAAGATAATGTTAATTATAGATGAGTTTAGAATAATGTTAAATGTATTTGATAATGTTTAGAAAATTGAATTGAKCGGACTTAAKAAAATAAGTAGAAAAACTATATRTTAATTTTTTTKGGTTRAATTTTATGTTTCCTCCTAATGGTAARYTTACACAATGACAAAATGTTGAACACTTTAAACATGTTTTACACAAATTGTTAATAGACAAAAAGTAAATGGCAGATTGCGTTGCTGACAAAACCTTTTCAACGAACTGTTTCCACATTCAAAGAAAACGACTCAATTCATGAACGATAACGCCAAGCCGCCTGTGTGCTCAAAAATTCTCTAGCAACATATTTTAAACATGATTGGAAGAGTGATAAATTTATTTTTCATTTGCTACACCTCATATTCTGTAGATCATAACCCTTGCAATTTTTTTCAATAGAAATATTTGAATTTACTGCAGACGTTTAGCCAGATTTGGATTATTCGACTTACCAGGAGATAAGGATTTCTTCATATTTTCTAATCTATACCTATCAGTTGATTTAACGATTCCTTTGATTTCATGTGATTATATTTGCAGATAGAGGGTGTTCCCTAAGCACACGATTAAAAAAGCACTGAGACATTCATTGGCTCAAATAGAGACCAACTGAATGAGAAGAATTTATTCTTATGTATACAAGACTCAGCTTTTTATGAAGCAACCGAGTTCATCCGCTTTGGGCAAGTGGTAAATTCAGGAGTGTCCCGGTAAGCAAACTACCAGAACTTTTTATTAGATAGCTGAGGTGAAAGATGAGTCTTACATAGGAACAAATTCCCAGCGAGTTTCATTAAAATCCATTGTACCATTCTCCCAATATTTAAGAAAAAGATCTTTTTTTAAAGAACTTTGACCATCAATAGCAGAGGAGCCAGGCAGTTTTTCTTAATAAAAGTTGAGTCAGATCGTTTTCTTTTGATTTAAATCATATCGCTGTACCCTCTCATCAGGTTGAGTCAGATCATTTGCTTACCGGACACACCCTGTATACTTTTGCACTTCAAATTACTGATACAAATACCAGAGCCTAAGACATTGAAAGGAAGCAAAATATATTTCAGATGCAAAATATCCATCTAGAAAAATACGTAAACTCAAGGTGCGAACTATGTCCTTGTCTCATTTCTGGTTACCAGACCATACACACAAAGCTTCATAACGATTAAATGAGCATAACAATGTCATTATCGACCTAACAACAAATATAGCAATTATTGTGATATATAAGCGGTCAGATTTCCATACAAATACGAAGAGCCACCAAAGAACCAACCAGTTTTCTTCGGTCACCCACGACCGGGCCGACCTTGAGGACGCATCACCTTCTTTGGTGACAGCAAATCACTTTTTACAAGAAGTGGCCGGCAGCAGCTGAACGATGCCCATATGCGAACCCAGATCAGCGCGAGACAGTTTTGCTTTTTTAGATTGTTCTTTTTTTGCCAGTTTACGAACGGATAAGGTCAGTGGCGGTGCATGACCCATGATATTCGATTCGGGAGTGCATGCAATATTAATAAATGGAAATGAACCATTTAATCCTTTTTACTGATGATAATGCTATAGAAATTAAACTCACGAGTAAAAGCAATTTAAATTCTATTCTATTTTGTGTTTTGAAAAATTTACCTTCATCGAGTTCCGCTGCTTTCTGAAGCAAGCTGAAAATAGAAACGACTACCCAATCCAGTTGCTTACAAGTTACGTACGCCACGTTTAAGAAATATATTTAAAATTTGAATTTATCAAGTGTTTAATGCTGAAGAATTTCAAAACAATTCGAAATAACATATTTTGTATGCTAGTCATCAAACAACGAGCGAAGTGGCTAATAATAATAGTTGCGCCGCCAATGGCGAAGCTGTGAACGAAATCTGACTTATTGGATGTGGCTGATCGATTACATAGCAAGACAGGCGATTAAATTATTAGAAAATATACATTGTTTTCACGGCAATTTGAACATCATGGAGCTTAAGCTTTTGAACATTTCATGAACATCATCAGAGCCATGCCGCGTATCAGCACAAGTATACAGGTTTTTTCTGAGCTCAGAATCGTACATTATCGCATTGCATCAAGTCGGCAACAAACGGTTTGTATGGTAATTTTTCATACAGCTTTCTGTTACAACCACCTGGGACACGGATTTCGTTAAGTTAGAGATCCACAATTTTCAGATCAAAATATATTAGTTGTCTTATTACAGCAAGTCTTATTAGAAAAATCATTCTCAACTTTCCTATATAATAAAATTCCCCCCCCCAGAGTTACAGGGAGATTGAACATGCGTTTTAAACAGAAATTTTGGCAGAAACCTAAACAAATGCAAGCTTCAACTTTATAATTAAGTAACATATTAAAATCAGCAATGATTATTTGGTTGGTTATAGTATTTGTTATACAGTATCAATTAACTCTTTGCAGAATTTGCTTAAACTTTGCAAATTTTTCATTGGGGGTATTAAATTATGTGGTTTATTTGAGTACCATGTGCAATGCTGTCAAGTTGCAATGGAAAATGTAGCGTTTTTATATACAGGGTGTCCCGTAAGCTCATGATCAAAAGGGTACTGCGATATCCTTTGTCTGGCTCATCTGCTATTGATAGTCAAATTTATTCAAAAAAATTATCTTTTTTAAAATGGCGGGAGAATGGAACGATGTATTTTGATGAAACTCGCTGTGAATTTGTTCTTATGTAAGATTTATATTTTGATGAAACACTCGAGTTCAGCCGTTTTGAACAAGTGGTGAATTCTTGAGTGTCGTGGTACAAAACCTACCAGAACTTTTTCGTTGGAGGATGAAATCAACTCATTTTTTTTAGGTTGATGCACTAATCATTTGTTTACAATTTTGTACTCTTTGTAAAATCGAAGCACTTATAATTTTTGCGTAAAAAATGTGCCTCGTATCACGATATTTGCAATTAATGTCTAGCATTGTTAAATGGCAAGGAAACAGAAATATTTTTTTCGCAAAAACTATGAATGCTACAAGATTTTACAAAGAGCATAAAATTGTGAAAAATGATTAGTGCATCAACCTAAAAAAAATGAGTTGATTTCATCCTCCAACTAAAAAGTTCTGGTAGGTTCTGTACCACGACGCTTAAGAATTCACCACTTGTCCAAAACGGCTGAACTCGATTGTTTCATCAAAATATGAGTCTTACATAAATCAGAGTTTGACTAAAAGACATCGTACCAGATATTTCAAAAAAGGTAATTTTTTTGTAGAACTTTGACCATCAATAGCAGAGGAGCCAGGCATTTTTTGTTAATAAAAGTTAGTTCAGATCGTCTTCTTTTGGTCCAAAGACTATCGCAGTACCCTTTTGATCATGAGCTTACGGGACAGCGTCATTGTATATGTTATGTAGAAGTTAACCAAAACAGCAAGTTAATTGAGTCACGTTTGTTTTGAGAAGTTATTTTTATTCTGATTGTTAAATAAAGTGAATTATCAAAATTGTCCTGTTTTTAACTAAAATCGTTAGGAAGGATTACGTTTCTATTATTACCTGAAGAAAAATTTCAGTGGTACTCACACATTCAGTTTGATAGTTGTTGGCAAACATGTCAGCGCTACACAGTATTTGTGGTTAGCTTTTAAATTGTGCTCTTCACAACTTAAAATCTATAACAATGTCGGAAATGTATCAACTTTATCTTTCGTGTGCAAATTGTTTCTATCGATAATTTTTTTAAACAAAAAAGTTGAAAAGCTGTCCGATAATTTTAAAATTCTGACTCCGGTCGCCTGAGTACCCCTTGATATTCAGCTTTGTATTACTGCGTTGGGAACTCGAGAAAAGTAGAATAAATGAATCGTAAGGTTATAGAAAAACTGTCGTTTGTAGATGTCAATCAAGAACATTGTTATCAAGTTTTCGATTCAGTTTTTTTGCGAATATCTTATTATTTAGCGAGAATTATTTTTCTTCACTATAATTTCTGATCTTTCCAAACACCCCCATATAAATGGCGCTAATTTTGAATCACTCTGTAGGTATACTGCGAGCATTTTTTAGAAAAATACTCCTCTTTTTAGAAAACTATTAAAGTATTGCAAATAATATTCCTGTGCAAGTCTCAACAATTAAAATGCCATACAAAACTTTAATTGCGTGTGATTTTCAAACAATTATATAAATGTTGAATGCGTTTAAAAATTGGTTTCGGGTACATGTCAAGGCATAACATTTAAAAAATTGACAAACACATAATTTAATTGAATCCAGACAGCGAAAAACATATAAATCAACTTGTAAAGTGTATGTATGTACAAATAACTATAATCGTGTGCATCGGTAATTCAATGTCAATATTGCCGCACACATGTTGGGAGAAGCGCAACTTACAGATAAGTATATGAAAAAAAATTGTGTTATTCAAAATAATTGAAAAGTGCACGAGCTCAGAATTGATGATTTTCGTTAATTAAGTGAATCTAGCTCAATTGTCGGTGCCAATAGAACAAAGGTCAGCACTAAAATGCAACATCGTTAAGCTGATTCTGATCGAGTGAATTAATAACAGGTAAGAATTAGGTTATTTGGTTGCAATGCAAATTATACACAGCGTTTATAAAACATTTGGAACGATTACTTGAGAAATATTGATATACGTATTTCCAAAAATGTAAAGATATAATACTTTGGTACCTGAAATAGTACAATCACACATCTTAATCAAGTGGTAAGTGCATCTGTACGAGCTACCAATTTTAGGTAAAAATATAACTTTTTCAATAAATATACAGGGTGCCACAAAATTTA
>NW_026018999.1:0-6657 GCF_020466585.1 Dendroctonus ponderosae | reverse complement strand
ATCTTACGATCAATACCACAAGGTGACCGTAAGAACTATCAGGCCATGCTTGAAATTTTTCAAATGAGGTATGGTGACACACATTTGAAAGAAGTTTACAAAATCCAGCTTAGGAGCAGTCGGCAAAATAACAGTGAAACCATGCAAGAATTTGGAGCGGACATTCTACGCCTAGTCAGGTTAGCATTTCCATCACTACCTGAGAAGATCATTCAAGAGCTAGCGGTAGAAGCATTTGTTAATGGAATTTATGATTCGCCTATACAGTGTATTACAGGGAAGGAAACTATTTTTAAACTTTTTGTTTGTGTGCCGTGAGATTTTGTAATCGTTAACTGTGCCAGAACCGAAGAAGGCTTGACAATCACTGTTCTAAAGAGTGGAGTTTGTTGCAACATATTGCAGATTGGCATATTTGAAGAGTTTGTGTGTGAGTCAATTTTGTTCCCCTTATTTTCAACCAATTGGCATTTTTTTATGAATTAATAGCAGAGTACATAAGTACATATGAGATACATGTAACACTTGTAGTGGACAACGAATATGGTATTAATAATGTGATGCGTGTTGTCAAACATTCTATTTTTGTATAGTTTGTTTGGTTACTTTGGTCTGCAATTCTTTTCAGATTTGCAATTTTGATTTCGTTAAAAATATTTTCTTATTGACATATAATTTAGCATAAACAATCGGTATATGTATGTGTAGTATACACTACGATTGAACTTAACACGGTCTCAGCATTTTCAAGGAGAATTTGTCAAGTTTTTATAACCCAACGACTTGAAAAAAAATCAGAATATAATCCGCTGGTGGCAGATTCCGAAAACTTCAAATTAGCCACTGTTTGAAGGTGTTCGTAACGAGATGGAACCTGTGGGAACAATCTGCAGGCACGGAGCAAAACCGATCAACAAGAATTAAAAAGGAATTTCCAGGTCGGACAAGGGTTAGGACGGAGTAATCCAATTACAATTAGACCTTGTCCGTAATCACCGACGCCAACGCCCGTCGCGGTGTCGTGCTGTGATTTAGAGCGTCGCACACGGACGCCTAACGATGCTCTATTGATATCTGAGCATCGAGTTTTACAAGTTTGTTTAGTTGCAAGAAACCGATACGAAATTGATTCGAGCTGTCTGAGGGTTTCACTTTGAGTTTGTTGGATCAAGAAGTGATTTTCATTATCATTCCTAGAACGGTCTTGTGTTGCTGTTGGTAAATAGCTATAATATTGGACCGACTTAGGCTGTCCTATTTCAATTTCACTTGCAGGTATTTTTTGAATATGCAAATTTGGTTGGTTACTGTGAAACGGTTACAGACAATGAAATGGGTGAACTCACCTGTTACTCGGTTGAGACGCCACTGGGACCTGAAACAAAAAATATATTTTTTAATATCATATTTGGTGCTTTGGCTTTTTGAGCATTAAAGCACAAAACATGCGAGCAAATAAAAACTCGATTAATAGAATAACTGATAACCAATGCAGCATATAATAATAGCAGGTAATTCATCATAAGTGAGGCTCAAAAAAACTTTTTAAACAGCAATGCAGTTTCTTTGAGTTTATTTCCAGGTTTTTTTCCAAAATAGAACCCTGCTTAATACTCTACCGGGTGTTTTTTTAATAAATGATCAATGTGTTACAGCGCTATTCTTCAGGTATTTTTAGCATAAAAACGAACGCATACTCTACGAATGTATAGAATGTGAGTATGTGGGAATATGAGTTCCATGATGTTTAAGTTTCACTTTTTAATCTTTAATTAAGAGTTAAGGGGTCTCATTTATTGAGCTGCAGGGTGTTAAAAAGAAAATTAAAAAATCAGTTAAACAAATAACTTTAATTTTTGCTTTCCTAAGTAATTTTGTTAAATAATATAAAAATTTGGACGAACCTTGTTATTTGAAAGTTTTGTCAGATGATTGATCATTTGATGATTTGATCTTAGTTGTGCTTTTAGATGTAGATGTAGTAGCTCTACAGGAGTCTTAAATTTTCTAGTTTTTCTTTCTTTCTTTCAATCACATTGTCTAGGAAAAAACCGAATCGCTATAAAATTCGTACCTAAAAAAGGGATTCTTATCGAAAGTCGCTTCCAGCAACCGTTTCTGAGTTATTCTGATTTAAACTAATCGAAGCATGTATATTTCTAAAGGTGATTTTAGATTTGGTCTAAATATTGATATTATTTGAGAGATTACTTAAAAAAGCAAACATCCGAAATGCTGCAACATACAAAGTTGAATGCGCAATCCACTTAAAACTGGGATATAATCTGACATAACATCGATTTTTCTTATAATTGCACAGATATAATCAAATTATACAAAAATATTTTAAACAAAATGAAATATAACTACTAAAATCTGAAAATAATAGAAATGTATTGGTTTCTTCAGGAAGGATATAGTTGAGGAGGTGCCAAACAAAACCCCACAAGTCATAAAATTTATAAATGGGAGTTAACGGCTGATGCTTAATCTTGTCGATTATAGGTACATTGTATAAAGCCTTCAAGTTGAAGTAGAATCCCACAAATCATCAAACCACACATATAGGGTTTAAAAAAGTTCTCGGCATTGAATAGGAGTTGCGTCAGCCTTATATTTATTAATTGCTATTATTTTAGCTCGGAAGCTTTGAAAACATTCAAGTTTGAAGAATATTAAAGGGCATCAAACCTGTTTGCAAAAACTGAATAAAATTCGCGAGAACAAAATAATTTTTAATGAGAATGGAGTTTCAAAAAAGAGTCGTGCTGTCGTTTCCGTGTGAGGGCCAACGATTTTTTCCCGGTTGGAGTCCAATCCTACAAAGTAATACCTGCTCAGGAGCGGTTCAAATTGGGAAACAATTTTAAGATTTCGCCTAACAAAATTCCTCTCATTCATCCAATCCAGGGTCCAGGCTCCTCGATGTGGAAAACTTGACAAGAAGACTTGATCGTATCAAACTATTGGAGCTTACCAAGCTGCCAAACAACTAAGAAACCATAGGGAAAGCTTAGATTTTTATTCATTGTAATATCTTAGTGCCAAAACAACAACAGATTGTTAGTCGTCTCTGTGACTAGTTTTTGTATCATCTTGCACTCAGTGAGAGAGAAAAAAAATTAATTCAATCAGTGTTGCTAAGAAAAAGGACAAAGAAGAACTATCATGTATCCTGTATGGCCAAAACCGAAAAAAATATAAAAGCTTTTCATGGTACACAAAAATTCTAACTGACAAAAATGTTCCCAAGGTTCCAGAGGAAGAACATGAGTGATAATGATGAATGTTGCCGCTTAGAAGATGACGAGGCCTTCCACATCTTATACAGAACTGATTTTGTCTATTTTTCAGAAGAAAAAACTTTAACTTTCTATTTTTGTACAAGGATTTAGTTTAGTAAATATAAATAAACCCAACATAATTAAATAGAATTTTAATGAACTGGATAATTAAATTTTATATCGTGACTTATCTAACCAAAATACCACAAGTCCGCAAAATTTTTTCAGCAAAGCTCCACCAGTTCTTCGGAATTGGTGAAAGACTGCATCGCTGATATGAAAAGTACTCATCTAATACATAATGGGAATATTCACAATTTTGATAATATTAATGTTGCTTCCATGCAACCTGTGAGCAAGCTAACAAATATTTTAATGTTAACTGTTAATTTCATTTAAATTTTTCTAAATACGCTTTGTGTTATTTTTCTGACTATATATCTGGTATTATGCATCTTTTCATATGAACTCTTCAAACTATATTGATGAACCATCTAGCAGCTCCAAGAATGGAATTTCCTGTTGATCCAAAAATATGTAAAAATATCATTTCGAACATATGTAATGTAGATTTTAATCTCAAAAGCAAAAAATGGTTTCGCAATTTTTTCGAGGCACCTAACAAATTCTTTTGCAGGCACATATTTACACAATTTGCCAAAAGTGATCGGAATACAAATTTAAATCGTACTATCGAACTCAAGTTGAGTCGCTCGTGTGAACAACCCGTATAACAATATCTTCCAATTGAATCGAAGAACGATACAAGTACGCCTAATTTTAAATAAATAATCAAAACTATGAAGTGTGCACGATTTCTTAACATTTTCAAAGGCACTCATTGTTTTGCACATTATTTCCAGTTTTATGATAAAGATTCCAAAAAAAATTGGTTTGCACGACGTGACTGATAAAAATTTCTTAATGGATTTAATTTACGGCATTTTCACAACCTTGAAAGAAAGTAACTAGATTTAACATTTTTTATATTACATTCTTAATTTTCTTGCCACTGAAATATTTTACAACTTCCGGTTTCAGTGTCTTTTCATAAAATTATCATAACCATTGAACTTGAAACAGTTGCAATAAAATCTAAAAATGGCAACATTTTTAGGGGAAATAAAAGATAACTACCGTAGCTTAAACATGAAATGAATGCAACCGCAATAGGGCAACAGCGAATAAAATTCGCTAATCGGTAAAGGCGCATCAGGGTTTTAATTTCGCAGCTGCACAAAGTTCAAACCCGCAATATCGTAATGGCAAAATTTGCATCAAGTTATTACTGAAAGACCAATGCAAAAGTTTGTTGTTTGATTTTAGAACTTCTTGGAAATTGCAACTTGGAATTGCTGAATATTGTCCGGATTGTATATAATTTGCTAATCTAAATTCGAGTTTTTCTTTATCTGAATTATGACTTGGAATACAATTTTATGTTCCAATTTACACGATTATTTTGTATTTTGGAATAATTGGTTTGTTCAACAGACGAAAAGCGGAGTATATTTTTCTAGGAAAACAATTTGTGAAATTTATTAGTAAGTTTATGTATTTATAATTCCAGTACATGAACTACCGATAGCTTTAACTTTCTTCACAACGTAATTTTTTGTGTAACGATTAAAACTATATTTATTTTACCAAGGGATTTTCTTTTGCAGTTCAAGGCCATATTGCTTTAAGAGGAAGCTCTTCCTTACAAACCGTATCAAGATCAATGTTTGTTTACTTTTTCCGCCCAGAATATTTTCGCAAAAAATCGCCAAAACTGTAATACATCTGTGAAAAGTGTGCACATGAATTGTGAACAATGAAGTTGAACCACCCTACATGTTCAACTTGGAAATAACAGTAACAACTTGATGGTCAGTTTTGGTTTGATTTAAATAGTTATATTCTTCTTCATTTTGCAACAGTTCTCTTTCTGCAACCTTTTTAATAGTGCAATGTCGACAGTAATCAGACTTACACTGTTTTTGCAATAATTTAACCGTATTTACCGCAATTTTTTTGGAAGTTTTGGTGTTTAGTGCACAGGGTGTCACTGTTTATATTTCATTTTTATTTTTCCTATGCTTTCCTATTATATCAATTTGCTTCTATCTAAATTTGCTCAGTTACAAATATGTCATTACTTTTTCATTGTGTACCAGCTCAAAGTATTGGCAAATGTGCAACTTCTTCAAATTTTTGGGACCATGGTGTTTAATGGAAGTTTTAATTTTATAGCAACCCTGAGTATGTCTAATTTATTAATTATAATGTCTATCTAGTGTTTACACGACATTAATACTATTTTATTAAACTTTGAAATTTTAAGATAGTTATAGCGAAGAGAGTTTGACCTAAGATGATACCATTTCCAAACTGTATATGAAAGTCATTGAAACAAGCAACTTTCAAAAAATTAGAAAATGAGAAATTCACTTCCATTGTAGAAAATATTTTGAAACAATTAAGCAGATTAATAATATCAAAACCAATCAAGGCATTACTAATTACGAAGCTGCGAAATTTTAAATGCAATTAATTTCACTTGGTTTCAGCTACCAGGTTGTTGAAATGTTTACGTGCTGAACACATATAAGTTGAATACAAATAAAACTACATACAAGAAAGGACAACTCAGCTAAAACTTAAACATCTGGATTTTTAAGCCTCAGGGCACAATTAATCCTAACAAAAATAAATACTATTAATTTATAATATTGACAATGTACGATACTGCGCCCGCTAGCAGATGATTTTATTAACTTTTCTTGTACTCATGAACTCATGATCAATTAGTTATCTCGTTGCTGAATATTCATCGCTCTAATTACACTTAATTAAAAACTGTCAACTTTACTCAACAACTAATTAATTTATTAAAAATATCCTCGAAGTTAGGACTGCTTTCTTAACGCTGCCCTTTGCAATTAACAAATAATTTTCACATCTTAATTTTGACATATTTTGTTGCTAACATTTTTCTCTCAAACGGTCGCTTTTTAAAAGCCGGTTGATGATTAAATAGGTTGGTTAATTCAGAATACTGTGCTGAAATGCATATCGTAGCTGGATAAATTATAAAAGCTTTCTGCTTCGGTATTTTTGTTCGGTGCGCATTTGTTCCATGTTATTTATTTGGCAAAAATACCAAATTTATTGAGTGCTGGGCATCTGGCCATAATTTCTGATATCAATATATTTTGGCAGTTTGTGCCTATATACAGGGCGAGTCAGCGAAGCGAGACCCCCTCTTAGATCGTACAGAAATAGCGACTGAAAACAAACGTTCATATCAAAGTGTTGTGGTTGTCGCCAAAGTATTTGTCTTTGCTACTTTGAATTATACAGAGTAGCTCAAAATAAAGTTATGACAGTC
>NW_026018998.1:0-6659 GCF_020466585.1 Dendroctonus ponderosae | reverse complement strand
ATCATTGAGATTCTGAAATGAACTCTAGGGAAACGACAACTTCGGTTGAATTCTCTAGCAGAAGAATCGTAATAAACAATGTATAAAATGTAAAAAATGTACATATGGTACAGAGACTGGTGGACAAAGACCGAATACCAAAAATCGAGTGTAAATATATAAATGTATTATTTTAGCGTTATGTGTATGAATATTTGTTAATTATACAGGGTTGTTCGCGCTATACCGCAGTTAAGACCCGAGCAGAAAAAACTGTGCTCGGCCACATTCTTTCTCCCTTGTATAGCGTGAATAATCGTGCAAACTCAATTGAAGCCAAGTTGACTATTATCATGTGATCTATCAATAAATTATTACTCAATATTTTGGCTCTTTTCCCTTCAATCCAGTCCCAAACCCGCTACTCGAACGGACAATATTTTGGAATAGTTTTGTAACCCAAATAGGAAAGAAAAAATCCAATAGGCATGGAATCTGGGAAGAAGCTGACACTGAACGGAAGTATTTTCAGTGGCTTAAGTAATAAATAATGAAACTTGTGGGCACAAAACGAAATGAATACACCTTATTCGGTTAGAAAGTCACCAAACACCACACGTTACTTATAATTCGATCAATTTGAGTGCGTCAATGTTTGCTTTTCCCTTTACGTGCCTCAAACGAGCCTCAAATTGAATTTGCCACAGACCTTTAACCCGCTTAGATGGTCCAAACAATAATATTTCCCCCTAGCTGAGGCTGTTTATGTCGTCTGCCGACGACGACTAATAAATTCCTTAATCGAATTAAATGGAAAAACGCGCAAAAAATCCCGATTGGAAAAACACACCGGATATTGAAATGTTTATAGATCAGCCTCAACACTTAATTAATTCGCATTAATCGCGATGAAAGTGAATATGATGCAGGCTTAAAGGAAAATCCAATCAAAGGGGATGCAAACTTGTGTTATAGTGTGTATGATCGGGGTTGTGGTTTAATTCAACCCCGATCATACACACTATAATACAAGTTTGCATCCCCTTTGATTGGATTTTCTTCAGTGTGTACACTTTTTCTTCTGCAGCTTCCACAGTCAAAGCGAATGTTTGCTGGCAAGGTTTTATTATGAGGCATCAACCGAGCTACCGAAAAAAGCGAATATTGAAGGTAATGTACAATGCAGAGCTTAATCGCAATATCTGGGAATTTTTGCCAAAAAACGGTTGATTTTATGGCATAAACCCTTATCAATACGTCCGTACCGGAGACTGATATTCGCACCGTTAACAGCGATATTAGTAAAACAATTTATCCGCACGGAAATTGTTTTTTGGAACAGTCCCACTCTATATATCTACGTTATTCACGCTGACCTCTAGCCCCGCCCGCATTAAACTTCTTTATCTGGCCGAAAACCAGATTCCAGACCGTTTTGCCTCCTAATAACATAAATTACGGGGGTAATTTAACTTGCAGCCCCCGGAAAGCGTCCGCTCGCGAAGTTAGCACCCTGTGCAAAGAACTTCGAGAGCCTGCTGGCGCTTAATATACAACATAACTTGTGTTCTTGCTGTATGAGGAAATCTCAGATATTTGCACTTAACGCCTAAACGGTCAACATGCATAAAATTAAAATTCGATCGGGCCATTCAATTTATTTATTTCATGCAATTAAATTAATAAGTTCGTAAGTTGTTTGAGAACGCAATTTGCTGAACAACCGGATAAAGTTCGGCAGGAAAATCTACTTCCACTTCCTCGCCCTTTCAGCAGGCTCTAAAGTTTGCATAATTTTTAAAAATTCATCAATCCCGTAGGACCCAAATCTACCTTTAACAAAAATGTCTTTGTCGGACTAATTTGATAAATCAATTTTTGAATTTTCGAAATTTGAAATTTTGCCCGGTTTTTAAGCTCACCACTCAAAGCTTAAGCGTCTTGCAAAACTGCACCAATACCTCATTCATCCTACTAACTAACGACTATTCGTAATTTGTCGATCAAGCTAAACCCATTAAAACTGTGTATAGACAGAATGATACCAGCTGGTGATAATTTTAATTACAATTATATCTAATCGGCGGTTTTGTCAATAACAACATCACTAAAGTGTAGGGTGTCTCTGTGATGAGTGCGTGCAATCGATAGTGAATAGTTATTGTAAAATGGACTTTACAACGCATTTTGCCATTGAAGTAAGTTCAACGTAGCATGAAAGTTTCAAATTGCGAAAGAAGGTTTTCGTCTGTTATCTAGTCTCGTGGCGATTTTGCCTATAAATAGTCCTGGACGCAATGTGAACAATAAACATTTTCTGGCTTGATACGTGATTTACATGTAGAAAATTCGCATCAAAGAAATATTTAATTTCGAATTTACCAGATGCAGAAGCCAAAGGCGCGCCTTTCATAAATGCAACCAAAGAATAATTATTTATTATTAATTATTAATAAAAAATTCCGCACCTTATCCGGGTGAGCCAGCGCGATTAAACGGAATAGCTAGAAATATTGCTTCAGGTCCTTAAATGGGTGAAAAAGCGTTAAAATAACAACAAACATTTTAGAATTCGCTGGTTCTTCCACCAGTTTTTTGTTTTAAATCGTTGGATTGGATTTCATCAAAAAGTTGAGAAGTTTTACAAAATAGGAGCCAAAATGCCTTGAATGAAAATATTTAAATAATCTTTGGGTGGTTATCGACACATCACCTCAAAAATTGGATCTTCCAATTCGAAAGTTCGTAATTTTTAAACAGTTAGAAGAAAAATATCAAATTAAAAAAAACCGTCGAAGTTTACAATCTGAGTAACCATTAGAACTGATAAAGCGAAGAAAGTCTTAGGCATTAAATAATTAGAAGCAAAACTGTTAATTTATAAAAAGCCTGCGAAGTTTAACCTTAGCAGAGATTTTAAAAATAGTTGAAAATCACTGATTAGTATTTTGTAATTTAGGTTTTTAAAAACTGTTAAAAAGTTAGAAGCAAAAATTTCCACTCCTAATCGGCGGTCAAAGTTCAAGAGCGTATTACTCGAACGCGGTTAAAAATATCAATATAATCATTAATGGATTTTCAATAAATCGAGAAATAAAATTTCCTATTTAGGATGCACCCGAAATTTCAAAGTTTGAAAGAGTTAGACGAAAAAATGTAAAATGTTAAAAGGCGGTGAAACTTCAAGAGCGTGTATCTCCAAAATCAAAATCAAAATGATTATTGGAAACTTTTCGATAGATCGCCTCGAGTACAAAATTTCTCTATTTAGGCTGCATTCGATATTCGAAAACAGTTAAAATATCAAAACGATTCTTAGAACCTTTTCGATAAATCGCCACTAGTTGTTCCTCCAAACACGTTTCTATTTAGTCTGCATTCGACATTCAAAAGGACGTTAGAAGAAAAAATGTTAAATTTAGAAGAACGGTCAAAGTTTAGGAGCGCGTATCTCGAAAACAGTTAAAAATATCAAAATTATTAAACATTTTCGATCGATCGCATCAAGAACTAAATTTTTCTATCTAGGTTTTATTTGAAGGGCCAAACCTTTAAAGAGTTAGAGGGAAAAACTTTAAATTTTTAAAGACAATCATAGAGCAAGAGCGTGAAACTCGAAAACAGTTAAAAATAGTCAAACTATCATTAGAACCTTTTTGATAGAGCGCCTCGAGAGTTTACATTTTTTATTTAAGAAGCATGCAAAATTCCTAACTTTTGAAAAGTTAAATAAAAAAAGCCATATTTAAAAAACCGCTAGTTTTCTTTCATGTAGATGGATTAATCTTTTAAAACACGAAAGCAAAGTTTTAAAACCGTTAAACACACTCTTACATTTCTTAGAATTGTGGCAGTGGTAACTTTTATAAGATCAATTTTTATAGAATGTTCCAGGCGCTATTTTCTGCAAATTATCAAACAAATACAACCAAAATGTGTGATACTTTTCCATAATAATTGTAAATTGTTGCTGATAATGTTTATATTAACCCACATGTTAATGTTTCGAGCGGCGCAAACCCGGAAACTAGCAAAAAATGTGCATAGTAGTTTTTTTTGCAAAAGATTCTATTTTAAATTCAGCTTTAAGTTGTATTTGTAACTTGGATTGAAAAGCTGATTTAAGCGCGTTGATCACCGGTCAAGTGCACTGACTAAATGTGCACGTAAAGCATTGACTGCAATAGAGGGATCAGAAAGAAGTAGTTGCAACTGAAGATTTGAATCTTCAAACTTCCAAGTGAGTATCTAATAAGAATTTTGATAGACTTGGCCAAGAATGGGAGGAATAAGAATTTAATTGAAAAACTTGAAGCGACTAAAGCACAATCTAGTTGGCAATTGTGGATAATTTCCAATATTTTCACGGTTTAAATTTTTAGGCAACATTCTGGTGTTCAGTATACAAATATTTAAAGTAGTAGTTAGTAAATTTATCTTTAAACGGTCTATAAAAGCACACTCCCAAGAGAAATCTCGGTTTCAGACTGCTGCTTTATGTCCAGATATAATTTACGTTGCTCCGACGCAAAAACACATTTAACAAAATTATTCGGGAAAATCTTGTGCCAATAACGGCAAAGCGTCTTTTAAAGAACAAAACGACATCCAAAAGCCTAAGAGACAATCTGAATGACGACGGTTTAAATGACGGTCGTCCTCTTGAGGCTTATTGCCTCCATCGTATATGCGTCAGGTCCTTTTCTTTTATTGTGCTCCTTTCGTATTCGTCAAATTAAAGTCTGATTTAAAGCAAAATGTGTTTCGACCCGGCCAGATAATAAACGGAGGCAATGACATAAACGAAAAAAAAAATAGTCGCCACTTTGCCTTTTGTTTTACCGCCCATGTACTCTGTTTTATTTCGATTGAAGATTTGCCAGTTGACAAACGCAGATGAGGGATTGAGCCGATGGACAGATTTATCGGGAAACAAATTGCCGCCTCAGTCATAAAAATGGATAAAAAGAAAAAGGAATAATGATCGACATTCAAATAACACAACATACAAGCTTGATGTTTTGGACCACCAATAGGGTGTTTTCATTATATCAAAAACTCCTACAAACTGAACATTAATCTATGGTAATATATATGTAAAAGACTAAATAAGTATATACTATCTATCGATTGCTAGCTTGTTAAATATTTAATAAACAAATTCAGCTAAAATTCAAATTATTCATGAATCTCTAAAACGCAATCCAATAGGTTGTGACGTCTCTGGTCATATAAATGGCGGATTGTTTACGTTCTGTGCATAGCGTTTAGTTGTGGGGTTGTGTTTTATTAATTATTTTGGATATTTAAATAATTTATAGTTTGTGTCAAACTAAAAAATGGCTTCAGCAGGATTCCTTAAAGCGTCCAAAAAACAGTTTACCATGTGTACATATTTTTATCGTTACCAAATTTAAAAAAAAAAACGCCGAACGCTTTAATTCAGCCGAATTTAAGGGTCTCAAAGCAGCAGCGTAAGTAAAAATCCGTAAATTCCTTATTAGTTATGCTCTCCTTAATATACTAATCTGTCAGTATTGGCTTAAATTAGGCAAATAAAATATAGAATTTCACTAATTCAACTTCACCTAACCTATACACACGGCTGCTTTAAAAGTAAAATGAACTCTTTGAAATTAAATTTATATTTTGGGCATCACGAGAACAATATAGTGATATCGAATATAGATATATGGATTTAGGCACATCACGCCTAGCTGCTTTGAACCATAAAACTTTTCGTGTATAATCATAAGGAACGGTTAGAAAGAGTTTGCTTGGAGCACTTATTGAGGTATTCTTGCATCCTGGCACAAAACTCCACTTATTTTGTGATCCATACATGTCACAATTTTCCATTATGCAAGATAATGATAACAATCAATAAAATAATGATAATCACAATAACTTAAATAATAAAACAAAGCTGCGAAAACAACAAAATAAACACGAGACACTTTGTTGATATGACCTGCTACGTCACAATCGGGATAGGCAACCGACTATACGGATTCGGCGTTTTTCGCGGAAAATATCTGATTTGAATTTAAATTCGCTTTAAAATTATTATACTTTTGTTTGCCATAACTACTTTCTATATATCAACGTTTAAACAAAAGTGAAAACACCCTATTATTCGCGGTTAATCGACAGGTGTTTATTCAAAGAGGGTGATTTCAAGAGAACATTTCGAAAAAGGCCACCTGTTAGGGCATGCGTGTCTTCAATTGGTCATAAAGTTTAAAAATGTACTTCATCGACCAACTGTGTTCGAGAAATCAACAATCAGACTGTTTTTTCACTACTTTTGCAAACGACTCGCGTTCTTTATTCAGAGAATAATTCATCAGAATTATGGTAAACGACTTAAAAAATCGTTGATTGAACCGGAAAGCGAACAACTGCTGACTCTGCTGGTGGGAGTAATGGTCGCCTCCCCATAGGTTTTTTAAGGTATTTTTGTCATTTTTCTATAGCACCTAAAATAGCTGATTTAAAAATGTTTCTCCCGTTTGCTTCAAGATTTATTTGCCTCACCGGCTGTTTTTTTTTAATTAAAATAAAGTTTTGCCTGTTTGTTGGGTTTCCTGAATGAGTTATTGTACACAAATCGCCTAAGTTTTCATAATTAGTACCTTCTTGAGGGCCTAAGTGCATTGCAAACAGTTATTCGACCGCTA
>NW_026018997.1:0-6659 GCF_020466585.1 Dendroctonus ponderosae | reverse complement strand
AGCAGAGCAAAGTAAAAAACCGATATTCACTTTAAGTTATAAACGTCAGTATCAATAGCTATAAATACAAACAAATCTTCCTACTGGGAGAACCGCTAATAAATCGGAACTTTGTGAACCAACCCATAACGAACACATTTTTCCATTCACGCCAAAATCCATCCAACCAACCAGAACACCGCAATTGACATGTTAGTGGTGAAACAAAAGAGTAAATTATCACGAACACCATAGTGCACTATGCATGACTGGCCATATTTGGTAGCCTTTATCCGAGTTTTTCTTTTCTTATATTTTTATTAATCGTCAAGTTCTTTCTGGTCGCTTTTCGCTGGCGTTTGTATCGCTGCAACCATCGAAAGTACCATGCATAATATGAATGTACGCATTTATCATGTGATGAAATTTATTGCATGGTTTATTTGGTGCGGAACGCTGATGTCATTTACCATTTAGACCCAACTGATTTGCATGATCTTCGCACGTCAATGCAATTGAACTATGATTGGAATATTTAAATAAGTATCAATTTGAATGTGAAATATTAAATGATATATTAGTGTCACTAGCATTTAATATCGATTGAAAATTGACAAAGAAACAAGAGGATTGAAGCCATTAAATGAACACATATCAATGTTGACTGAATAACTGCAAGCCCAAGATGTTAGATTATTTAAGTCGCAGAATAAATCATACATTTAAAAAATATATTGTTAATGGGTATTTTGCCCAAAGGCTTTCATCATCTATTTATTTTTAAATATGATAAAGAGTGCTTTTATTTCACAACAAAACAATTTCAAATCTTTCTTTCTTTCTTTCAAATTCTTAATCAAAAGATAAGCATGAACGAATTAAGAACACAACCAAGGTAAGTTAGAAGCTATTTTAACGTTTCGACAGCAATTTCGTATTTTTACGAAAAGATGCCTAAAAAATTAGGACCTTCTTTAATAAATTGTTAAACAAAGCTAAGTAAATATAAATAAATCTGTAAAACTTCGCTTTGAGTTTCGTTTTTTACAATCTTTCAATTACTTTTGGTTTGGAATTAAATCTCATTGTTTAAAAAACAGGTGAATAAAGTTAATTAATAATTTTGGTCAAATTGCGTGTTTCTTTGGCCTACTTCAGATTCAGACTTTAGCACAAATGGCTTAAATTAAATAAACATGAGGCAAAACACTTATTTTGATTTAGTAAAATGTGGGGAGTTTTTAATTTCACGTCTTTGTGCTGATAATTCCTTTGCTAAAAATGTGAATTAATTTATGTGCTTTTATGGACGCTTGTAGGTTTTATGTATATAAAATTTGCGAAATTGCCTAATTTTTGATTTTTTGCTCTTTTTCAATAGTAAATTTAAATGTTATTTATTGTTTGTCGCCATCAAATTAATGATTTAAATTTATAATTATTTATTAAATTTGCTTCAAAAATTTCCATAAACTTATTACTGAAAAAGGGTGATAATTGCGACCTCAGGACAATTCCATTCATTTTGTTAATAGAAATTAACATTATGCACCAACCAATCAATAAATTGACTTTCCACCAGGGGCGGATTCAACCTCATGACAAAAAAATAATTGAAAATACAAACACGAAGCAAATTTACAAAATTATTTGCAAATTTAATAAATTTTAAATGCGGGAATCCTCAAGACCAAAGAAATAAAAAATACCAATCATACATAAAAAATCAAGAATTTTATAAATCATATGAGCTTTATTTGTTATGGATTTTGGAATCTGTTGATTCCCGTCATCCTTGGAAAAGTCCAAAGATAGAACAGATTCCATATTTAGAGAGACGCTACCTACACACATCGAATCCGTTCTAGCTTTGAACTTTTTCCAAGAATGATGGAAAACTCTACAGCTTCCAACATCCCTTCCACCCTATTTTGGTTTTCCTTAATTATTTAATGAGTTTCTACGAAAATCTACGCATTGAGTGTTCAGATTGAATCAAACTACCATTTCACATTACTCTAGGAAGTGCTGAACATGTGCGAAAAGAGGCCAATTTAGAAAATTACTAGAGAAAACACAAGCTATTCATTATAATGTAAGATATGGCCACAAAGCTAATTTAAATATGAATAATAGCGACACGAAATTGCACACACATTTGCAAGAGCATTCAATTAAACCTTATCTGTGATAAATCGCAACAGTTTTTTTGCAAACTTAGGTGCACCTGCTTGTTAGTCTAGCCCACAAACAAAAAACACAAACTGAATATTAATTAGTTTAATAAATTCATCAATCGAATAATAACAAAATCAATGTTGTTCAAGTCTGTCCACTCTAAATTCTTGATTTTGAGGCCCTAATGGACTTTTTTATACCAACCTGTAGATTTTATTTCATATTAAGTTAGAAGTTATTTTAAAAAATTCACTGACGATTGCAATCATGATTCAGCTTTTCCACACCGAATTTCCACCCATTTAGTTCTACGAATGACTCCTTTACCGATACTAAGTACTTGCTAATCACGGTTGTTTACTGTGTTTATCGAATGTATTGTTCAAGTTCAAAGAATTGTCGTCCAAATCCCACTAGCTTCCAATTGGTTTTACATGCTGCATAATAAGCTTTTGAAAGGCTTGCAGATCAAGCAACTATAAGTTTCTACACTCACTATTTGCCCCATTAGTTATAAAAATAACTCCGCCTGGGTATTTATGGAATCACTATTATTTATTAACTTATCTGGTAATTATGATTACATGTATGAATAGGCGATTGTGTTTATCCGGCGCCAGCGAAAGACGCCGGTTACACGGCTGGGGCCTCGTTCCAATGGACTTTGACTTTGTCAGATTAATTTTAATTTCCTATTAATATAAAACCTTTCTAAATGCAATTATGAGTAAAAGAGTTGTAAATAGGGCGCATTGAATGCAGGTAATTAAAACATTCTACAGGACCGATTTCAGGCTAGCACTATGCAATTATACACCATATTTCAAATCTTCGGATTCAAAATCGAAAGGACCTTTCGAGGAACGTAAAATAGTTTTTATGGAAAAAACCAACGAACCTTCGATAGTTCTGCATTCAATTTTAAATTTTTACCTTTCCGAATTTTTCTGCATGAAAATATTTGCGATATGTTTAATGGGTACGTTCACCCAGTTTCTCCACGATAGAATGTTTTGCAAAATCGGGCTTAAAAGTGAAAATAAAACACTTTAGGGTTGAAACACAGCTGAAGAAGGAAGCGACTCCTGGCTGGCGAATCTCAGGAAGTATTTCTCAACAAATCTTTAATGATTCTTGATTAAACTAATTAATTTTACCTCAAAAACACCGAAAATTGGTGTTTGTTTGAAACTATTATGAAGTATAAGCATCATGGATAAAGTAATCAAAGAATTATCGACCTGTAAATATTTTGAGAACATTAGATCGCGCTTCAGACAATCGCACCTCAATAGCATGATTACTGCTTATTGATTGCCTCATTGCTTTTATTATCTTTATGCGAATGTGAAAAAAATTCGCACGTCATTTTCGCAAAATATCTAATAATCAATCATTCGAATGGCATCAATGTTTGACATTGAACTCGATTAATGGATATTATTTATTGAGCCCATAAACAAAATAATTTATCTTTGGCGGACAATAATAATTACGTTAATGCAAATTTTCGATTACCGAAAAAGCGATGTAAATGCATGGCCGGCCGACACTGGCTGATTGCAGAGCCAGCAATAAGTTCGATTTAAAAATTGCAGAAATACATTTAACTTCTCTCTCTGCGATTAATTGTGCACCCAACTTCCATTATTCCTTAACAGGCAATTAAAAAAAAGACAGCAACTATACTCAAGGAGAGGAAAACAAGTCTAGTCGAGTTTAGTTGTGATAAAGGTATAATTTGCCTTCGATAGCACCGGTTTAAATTATTGGCTCAGATCGGGGATTAAGTTTTACACAAAACTGACCTTGCAATTTTGTAATCACAAGAATGGTTGCCGAGACCAGGGCGTGGCATACTGGCGCTATATTATTAATAAAAAAAAAACCCTAGCAAGAATGAAATTACAACGCAAGCATTGTCTAAATACTCTTAATGTATGCGTCGACAATGACAAATACTTGTAACAGTTGTACTAAAGAAAGTCTTTTTCTTATTTGTATTTGTTGTTCGTGTAATGCTCTCACATCTTTTCATTCATTTATAAAAATATCTTAAGAAAGTGAGTCATAATGCGGGGTTGTGTGTGCAAGAAAGTTACAATCAAATAAATTATAAAAATAATTGATTGACTGCTTCAATGTAAGATCAATGAAACGTTAACGAGTTGAGAGAAAATCGCCCAAATTACATGGAATATTGGCACTAGTTGTAACATTGTACAAATACCGGTTTTTTAATGGCTCGTTGTGTTGGTTCACACCATATTTATCTGTATTTAGATCAAGCTTCGTTTAATGACCTTGTCTGATCGATAGTTGTTCTAATGAGTCTTGTTTTACCGCTCATTACGTATTCACGCACGAAGATAGAGTTTGTTATCTCGTTTTATATACTTTCCCATCGGCGCGGCCTTCGAGGGAAAACCTTTCTATAGGAAATGCTAATGTGCCAAGAGATAAAAAGATCGAGATGAGAATATTGATTTTGACTTTAGAACGATTGTGAAAAATTGATTTGATAAATCGATGATTTCATGGTTGGAAAATCGCTATTATTCACTACGATTTCGCTGAAATCGCTTTATTTCCTGTGGGTTAATGCAAAAGTTGTTGCATTTATCGATGTGAACAACCAGATCAACCAACTATACAGAGTGTCAGCTTGATATGCAAAATGCTTTATTTGTCAATTCTTCTAGGACTAATTACACAAATTATTCTTTTCACTTTTCCTGATTTTTAGAGGAAACATGTCAGGTTTACCACATTTTAAACACAAGTTTTACACTATTCAACAAACACAAAGCGCCGCCTAAAATATAGATCTGCGAAAGAAGTATTAATTAAATTAAACGAAAAACTTGAATCATTCTAAAAGCAAACAATAGACCTTTTCGCATTAGGTCGATTGAACACAACCTAACCGACACTTCTCTAGGAATTATCCATGGCTAGGAGTTTATGTGTTATAATCATTATTGGCTTAACGAATGTGGAAAGTTCTAACTTAACATTAAATGTTCAACAGATCCCCATTATGATTTTGTCCATTCAAATGGCATTTGGAGCAGTACAATCTACATGAGAATATAATATATAATAGATAAAAATTGGTAATAGAAACATATTCAATACCAAACATGATAAAAGCGATGTGTTATTTCGATCATTCTTTGCGCTCTTGGTCTTTTTAAACAAAATGCATTTAGTGGGCTGGAAAAATAAATCAACTGGCGTTAAATCTGGTGACCGCGATTGTCATCTCACTGATTTATTACTGCCAGTTGCATCCGAACGCTCAAGAATGTTTCGGTTTATACGTTCTAGCAAAACACTGAACAAAAGCAATTTAATCACTAGCAATAATTCTTAAAAAAGTACGCGAATTATTTTTTTTTCTAGTCGTTATAGAAGTTATGAAGTGCAGTAAAGAAAAGTGAAAGGGGTAGTTTCCCTTCACTAGAGTACGTTCCAATTATTTTCAAAAGTTAAAAAAAGTCACCAACGTCTTTCCTTGGCGGAAATTTTGCACAAACTTTCCTTAAATTATTTCAAAGAAAAAATTAACCACTTCAGCTTTTTGCCATCTTCTCAACGCTGTATCTGCCTTATACATAGTTGATATGTAATCTAATATTTTATACCAAACCACCGGTTATTTTCGGTTCTGCTTTAAAACACTCTGTATACTTTAAAAGCCAAAAGAACAAAATAACTGCATATATTGAGCATGGACTTTCCAACAAAAACTGAATCAATTTGAAAGCGGTTTCAAATTAATTTTTCAATAGATCTTATAAATGGCGCCAAACCTTTTACGGAGTGTCCCACAAATACGGAGGAAAGTGTACATTTAACAAAAAGTTTGGAAATTACACAGCAAATCGTCAGAGAGAACCAAAACTAACCCCGTAATTATTCTGAAGTAAAAATAGAATAGATTTTAGTAGAAACTTCAACAATGAATTATCTTAGTTCCCACAAAAAGAAAACGAAGTTTTGTCGTCTTCTTCGGTTTTCCGGGAAAAGTTCAGCATAAAATGTGAACCACATTTTTTACCACTTCCATATATTTGACTTTGCAAATTTCTCAACATTCGGGACAGATATTTACATGCCGATTTCAACAGTTGATAAAAAAGCCTCACTTAAGACCTGGTGCCAATTTGAGTTCATTTGGTGAGTTCCATATAAATTTATGATTTTTTCTAAGTTTTAGTCGATTTTTTTCTTAGTCGTTCTTGCACTTTCATTCTCTACTGCTTTTTCACTATCCAAAACCGATATCGAGATGCACATTTCTTCATTCGCAAAAAGAAGATTCACTGAAGTGAACTTCTGACTCACTGAACACTGAACTCGATATAAATTTAGTTTGTGCTGTTCCTGTGATGCATTTGAACATTTGGTTTAATTTATATCGATTGATAAAGTTTAGATAAAGTGCACAATTTTTTACTTTTTTGTTTATTCGGATCTTAGTTTTCTGCTTAATTTGA
>NW_026018996.1:0-6601 GCF_020466585.1 Dendroctonus ponderosae | reverse complement strand
AGTTATCTCCGGAATTATGTAAAAATGAGCGTTCTTGCTCATTTTGCTTCCGAGAAACATGCAAAAAAACGACGATCATTTTTCTAATTTCATAGATAACAGAAGACTGTATTTTTTCTACATAACCCCCCGCCCTGACTTTAAAGCTGGATCCGCCCCTGCGTGAAACAGAATGTTAACTCCCAGATTTTTAAAAGAAGTTAGCTGGACATATGAATCTTCATCTTTTTGAAAAAAGGGTTGAGCCACTTACATACAATCTTTAGAAAATCAAAAGAGTGAGAATTGGGCCATGTGGCTTGATGAACCATCTTTCTCAAAAATCCTCACATTTTTGTTAATGTTTGTGAATAAGTTAAAGATAAGATTGGCATACGTTACCTAGGCGTAAGCCTAACGGATGAAGACGTGAATTTTGAACAATTCAAAAAAGAATTTAAAACACCAAATCAGTGAAAATTTCCAAATATTCTGCCTTTACATGACGCATTTTCGACCATCCGATTTCACTTTTTTTCACATTGTATGGAGAATTTCTTTAAAGCGATGTTCCTTTCGGTGGGGGTGCCATTTGAAATTTCAATGTGAAGGTAGTTGAAGGTTGCCTCTTAGAATTGCATTCAATATGAGGGAAAGCACAGTTTGTCTAGGTCGATTTTTTTTATTATTTCTTATTCTTCAAATTTGAAAGACATTTAAAGTGGTGATTTGCTCTTCAAACTGAATCGTGCCGCTTTTTTCTGAAAATCGCATTCAGTACTTTTTTAGATTTATTACATTCTTATGCAATCGTATTTTTATCCATATCAGCTAGGATTTTTTACTGGTAAGTACTTCTAAACGAATTAAATGGCTATTTTATCTTAAAAGCTTTGAAGTATTTGTATTAGGATAACCAGTTCTTTCAACCCCTCCATTATAGATAGAATGCGGCATGTGCTTATTATTCGTCTTACTAAACGCATAAACGTTTCGACGCTCGAATGGTAATAATGTTGTGATTTGCCATGAGCGAAACTTGAAAAGCATGTTAGAAATTATTATAATATTTTGCCTCGCCAGTATCCACTTAAATAATTACCGATAAGAGGAGTGTATTCAATTTATTAACAATTGATTTCTGCGGTTTCGATCCTAGCTAGAACTAAGTTCAAGTCGCAAAGTAACAACATGCCTGTTGGTTGGAGACTAACCATTTCAAAATGTAAGTAGAGATTTTTCTAAATTTTTTAGTGATGATAATTAAATTAGTTTTTCCATTGAAATTGCGTTAAAATATTTGTAGTTTATTCAGTCGGATAGACTTCTGTAAATATAATGCGATTACCTACTTTCTAGACTAAAATTTAATCATTTCTCTCTAGTAGAAGTGGATTATTGATAGATATTCTGTAGTTTCCTCAGGCATACAATCTACAATTTCGTAAAGGAATGTTCCATAATTTTAGATATAAGGACTCTGACGAATGTGCATTTCTTCATCGTCTGCAACATTCGCTTCCAATGCATATTTTCAACACAATGCTGTTACTTTTTCCCTTTCTAGGTTGTCCAATACCGCAAAGATACGTTCTGGCCATAATGGGTTTTCTTGCAGTTGTAAATGCATATGCAATGCGAGTGTCCCTGTCCATTGCCATAACGGAAATGGTGAAACCCTCGAATTCTTCCAGCGAGAATAATTACGAAGATCTTTGTGCTGTTGGCAAAACGAATAGTTCCCACAACAACGCCGTTAAGGTAAAGTGCCCGACACCAGAAAATTGTCTCGTTTTATTAGGACCAGTTTCATTCGGAAGATTCTTAAGATAAAAGAAAGGTTTTGGGTTACGGAATAAAGACAAGAGGTGACTTAAAAAATATAAATAAATAATCTCAATTCTCTCGCTCATTTTAAATGCAGCCAAACTACGGTTAGTTAAATAAACGTCCAAAAAAGCCTTTAGAGAACCTTCAGTCTTATGGCTAATAAACTATAAACAATTTTAGAACCCCGATATTTTGTACGATTGGGACGAGCCCACCCAGGGATGGATTCTCAGTGCGTTCTATTGGGGATATTTAATAACCCATCTACCCGGTGGGATTCTAGCCGCAAAATTTGGAGGAAAATACACGCTGGGATTAGGGATTCTATCAACTGGAATTTTCACCATTTTAACCCCATGGATTGTGATAATGACGCATGGSAATTGGAAGTGGATTGTTGCATTAAGGGTAGTTGAAGGACTAGGCGAGGTAGGAAGATTCTGAAGAGTTAATAAATCATTCCTTCCTTCCTTCCTTCCTAAATCCTAAATCAGAACCTTCAACGGTTTATTTGCTTGGCAGTTCAAACAAGCGAGAATTACGTTTCTGGATAAGCAAGTAAAGATATGTTTTCATCCATTAAACCACAGTGTTTGCATAGCACTTAGGATCTATTAATTCAATGCATGTTCAGTCTGAGTTGGGTAAATAACCACACGAGGAATTTATCAATGAGTGATTTTTTTCAATAATTCTGGGCATTGACTCAGATAATAATAATCGTCTGATTTGTTTTTCTCCTAAATCTTTTTTTTTTTGTTTCAGGGTACCACTTATCCAGCATTAAATACTATGCTCGCTCAATGGGTCCCAGTAGGGGAACGATCTAAAATAGGTTCTTTGGTATATGCTGGTGGTCAAATTGGTAAGAAAATGCCTCAGTTTATAATGCCGCGTAGAAACGTTGAAAACCGAGGTTTATTTGATAATTAGAGCTTTATTGAGAAATTTATTAGCTAAATGAAACACATAGAGGAAAACGTGTTCTAAAAATTTAATTAGAGTCTAGTATTTTTTATTATTTTTAATCTGGCTCTGGTTCTTTTTTTATTCAATATTTTTTAAGTTTGAGTCCGTTTGCTTATCATCATCTTGGAACTCTTTACTATCGGATTTTTTTGTTGAGTACTTATTTGCTGAAAAAGTACACATTTTTTTCATAAAATTCATAAATATTTGAATACTGTTAAATTCAGTTATCATTCAAGAATAACTATTTTTAAACGTAAAATTTTAAAACCATTTGAGAGACTTTTCGTAATTTTCTTTATTGATAATTTAGCAATTAATAATTTAATTAAGCATTTAATAAGCAATTAATAAATTAAGCAATAATAATTTATAGCCGCTTGTATTTTTGYCTTCAGATTGTACAAACAATTTGGTTTGTTTTTTAATGCAGGGTGTTTTACAATTCGRTTGTTRAGTTGTGTTTTACATCTCAAAATAATATTCATGCAAACGTAGGTCCGCAAACGCTTTATTTTCAAAATACAGTATATCAAAATTCGAAATTTTTACAAGTTTTCTCCTTATAGCTCCTGGAGATTTTCACATATTTGGTGCAAATTTGAGCTAATTTATTATGCCCTAAATTATTAGAAATACCAACTGAATGTTAAATTGAAAAGGGTGTTATTTTTTATAAGATTACGCTCGGTTTATTACCACAAACTTTTCTTTCGCCCGCCACTAAAATCTGAAAACTTTTTAGAGAATTTCTTGTTTTGCCTCTCACATTTTTTTCGTGTCTGTCAGCGTTTTTGACTTATTTGCAAAGGTACCAGAAAAAAATTAAACACTGAAAACTTCGTTTTATCGATAATTTTTTATCCCGTTTGTATTCTTGTTTTCAGATTGTACTGTTTGGTATGTTTTACATCTCAAAATGCAGAAAAAGCCCATAGGCCGAAAAAAAATTTCTCGTTTTTCTCCTACAGTTTTTCACATATTTGATTCGAATTTTATATAGCTAATTTATTATGCTCTACACTATTAAACATGCCAGCTGATTGTAAAATGAAAAAAAAATCACCGTGGAAAAATAAATAACCTCTTTTACCGCTCTGGCGGCTCCTTTTACCACCCCAAACGCGAATTGCTTGTTCAATTTAACACGTTTTCTACCTCTTTAATTTTTTCGCATTTGCCACCGTTTTCGAGTAATTTGCATAAGTACCAGAAAAAGTAATTTATTTTTCAACGATTTTTACCCTGCATTTTGAAACCAAAACGTTTGCTGTCCAATATTTACATTATTTTTTTTTGAGACGTAAAGCGCGATCCTAAAATAAATGCACTGCATTTTGAATCACCCTGTATAATATTTTAGTGGCCAGTTTCAGTGTGTTTTTCTATTTGGCCTGCTGAAAGTTTTCATTATTTCACGATAAAATTCTGAATATTTCTGATCCTGTACCCAAAATCCAAAACCATTAACATTTCCATAATTCGAATTTTTTTATCAATCATTTCAGTGATGCTTCAGTCGAGTTTTCCACTGGAATTTTTCAAAGCCTAATAAATCTCAATCAAATTTGCACAAAATTCGCCATAACTGTTACAGTAATAGTACAGCATTACATAGCAATAAATAGCAATTAAATTGAGTAGAAACCTACACAAATCGCTTAATTTAGGTACGATCGTTTGCAATCTCATCAGCGGCCAACTAATAACAGCGACTGAAGACTGGGCTTCTGTATTCTATCTCTTTGGAGGCCTGGGAATCGTTTGGTTCATATTTTTCCAATTATTGTGTTATTCCGAGCCGAAACACCATCCATTCATCAGCGACCGGGAAAAGCAATACCTTGAAAAGGAAATTCGTAAGATTTCACAAAAGACTTCTTGGGAAAAAACTGGACATTGTTATTGCAGAATGTGTTTCCGATAAAAGGCCGCCCATTCCCTGGAAGGCTCTAGCCAGTTCTGTTCCTTTATGGGCGCTGCTAGCAGCTCAGATCGGCCACGATTGGGGCTTCTATACCATGGTTTCTGATCTACCAAAGTATATGAAAGAAGTGCTCAGATTTGATGTGGCCACGAATGGGCTTTGGAATTCTATTCCATATGCTGCTATGTGGATCGTTTCCATATCAGGAGGCTGGATTTGTGATTGGTTGATTTCGCATCGTTACATGAGCATAACTGTTGCTAGAAGATTTTTCACCGCTTTTGGTAAGAGGTAATTAATAATTTTGTATTGAGGTAATTACTTTGTTTTCATGTAGGTACTTATTGTGTTTTAATTTTGATCACATTTGTTCATGCTGATAACTTATAAACTCTTCTCTTCTGCAATTTACATAGATTTTTACACTCACTTTGCAAAATGAAGAAATTAATGCAAGAATATTGTAAAAGTAAACTAAATTAATGTTTCTTCGGAATCTTAAAGGCTTCAACACGGGTTGTTATTCGGATTTTTTATTTTTTAGCTGCTGTTGGTCCTGCTATATTCATAATGGCAGCATCTTATGCGGAATGTAACACAACGTTGGCTGCTTGGATGTTTACCACCGCAATGGGATTTATGGGCACATTTTACTGCGGAATGAAAGTGAACGCATTGGATCTAAGCCCAAATTTTGCAGGAATTATTATGGCCATTACTAATGGAATTGGAGCGGGCGCTGGAATTATCACTCCTTACTTAACAGGGGCGCTAACAGGCGAGGTGAGTTTGAAAAAAATAATTAATTAAAGATTTTATACAAATTTTATCTTAGCATACGGTGATTGAATGGAGGACGGTGTTTTGGATAAGTTTTGTCATTTTTGCGGTGACCAGTGTTATATATTCCTTGTTTGGGAGCGGCGAAGAACAATGGTGGAATAATCCTGAGAAAATCGACAAGAACACCACCGTGATTAACTTGGACACAAAACAGTTTCAGAGGAAAGAGGATAGAAAAACCATAACGTCGTTGTAAATATAAAAACGTGAAAATCGCAATATTAAAGTCGGGAGTGTAGGCAGTAGGAAGAAATCGACATAATCTTCTTCCATTAACAAGCCCGTGAACTTTGCGTAACATGAGATTCAGAAGAATGAAAAATGAATGAAGAGTGATATAAATTATATTTAATGGTTTTTTTTTTGTAAGAGTCAGCTGTTTTTTATTGAGTAAAATTTGATTAAATTTAAGTGGTTTTGATTTTATAAATCTAATAAAACTGCATTAGTTATTAAATAAGAAAATATTAAGATACGGTAAGCTGCATTTGCAATATTACTCTAAAATTTATGAGTCTTTTGCATGCGATTAAAAACAGATTAGAAGGAATTAGGACGTGCATTGGCAATCCATGCGTTTTGTGATTATTTAACAAATCAGTCAACAACATTTAACAAATTCTGTCTTTGACAAAAAAAAATTTTTGAGGCGATATACCCAACAAGCAGTTTGTAAAAAAATAAATCTGCCTCAACAATGTAAAATTATTTTTTGTTTGTTTCGTGCTAGGAATTTTCAGGGGCTAGGATCCGTCCCAATAATTGCACTTTTTGATTGTTTATTGCATTATTGGAGGATAGCACGTTAAAACGTTGCATGTGATCCTGGCCAAACCATTTGAATTTCGGACTGTTTTTTCCAAATTTTAAAAATTGAACTCTTTTTTACTAAACGATACGTGGTAGGGATTTTCAGAGGCGTTCGTAATTTAATAGCATTTAATGAACGCTTTATAACTCTATGGAGAAGATAAAATACCGGTTTGCTAAAATGTTCTTGGTTGTTACACGTATACTGACTATGTACCGACAGGGGCGGATCTAGCTTTACTT
>NW_026018995.1:351-62190 GCF_020466585.1 Dendroctonus ponderosae | reverse complement strand
GGGCTTTAGAATAGAAAGTTAGGAAAATGCCTCACTCACCTAGCAGCACCATAAAAGCATAACTCATGTACTTTTTCTCCTTTTTCATAGATTTCATGTCCAATCCGCTGCCACCACCCAGACTGCTCATATCGCCCGAATCTTTGCCCAATGTTCGGGCCCCGCCCAATTCCAGAGCAATCACATGCGTCTGGAAAAAGTTCTGGACTGCCTGACTGAGACGATCGAACCCTGTAACGCACCAATCAGGCCAGGTAATTGAGAGTGGTTAGTCGCACATTTGTGGCGAAACGTTGCCGACATTCGGTTGCAACCCAAAACTGAATATCTAGGTTTTAATTGAGTAATATACCTAATAACCTTGCTTGTCGTCGGTTGATCGTTTCATTGTTTCGGGCCAAACTGAGTCCATCTAGAATGGAGACGTTCCAGTCCATTGCTCTTTCCACTGCTCCAGCCGCTTTCTCCGACATGCAGGAATAACTGAAAAACTGAAACTTTCGAATCCTTCTGGACGAAATGGCGAGCGATTCGCTCTTACCTTTCGTTGCTTTGCAAACACTCACTAATAACACGTTGCACGACATTTAATCCATTGGAATCGCAATATCCACTGATCACACACACACTAACAAAAACACTGAGTTGCTTAATCCACATTCTACGTTCTTGGCTGGACGTGCGATAGAAAAATGCAAAATTTCCGCGCTGATATTTATTAAATACCCTATTTATGGCTAATTAAAGATGCATCTTGCATATGGGCACGCAACACGCACAAAACTGCTTGAATTTTCTCACTTTTGTCCGAGATGTTTCAGCGAAGAAATTAGGAAAATGCTCGCACGTGAGTTTGCTCAATGACCGCATTTTTGCGTTAATGAAACTACTTTTATTGAGAACAAGACGGTTTCCATTATAAGGCACGAAAACAATGAGCACGTCCATAATAATTCAAAGAAACTTTCCAAACTCGGGTTTGATCAGTTTCTACTTGCTTCACTTATTGATTAAAATACGGAGAGCATCAAATATAGTAATTTTCCTCGCAGAACATTCAGCAAGAATTATTTATAATTAACTCGCAAAAAAACCAGTTGTAAGAGCTTTCTGGTGTTAGTTTCTAGCTGCTCTGGACGCGGTTAAAACCTTGATAAAAGTCTCATTCGTTAAGTGAATTACAGAACTCAAAAAGATTTGGACCATTCTTGGACCAACACATACTATTTAGCTTAGCACTAAATTATGAATGATTTTTATTCATTAACGAGTGGAAGATTTCGCTTCCTTGGTAGAATCGCGCTAAGTTCTCGGCGCATAAAACACTAATCATTTGACCTGGAAAGCTGAAAATTTCACTCCTGAATGGGGCATTCAATAACGCATTTTTTTCTGTAGAACATAAATTTTTGAAAACGCTTTGGTTGTCTCATAAAAAGTCAAACTTAAAATCCGGTATTTCCACACATTGCAAGCAATAATTTGTTGTTGATCGAAGCCGTATTTGTGCTGAATGAGGTCATTTCAATTAATTAAACGCCATGACGTCGCTTTAAAACCGAAACGCTAAATATACAATTTCTGGTATTTGAGAACAATGCAAACATTTGAGTGCAAATATGATAATGCCGATAAACAATTTTTATTTACATTAGCGAAAAATCCCATTCCTTTTAGCTGAACACGACAATAATTCATAAACCCAATGCATGCTTGCGCCACTGAATAACAGCATGTCCGAACTGGTAGCGCGCAATTAAACACGGTTTACCCGGTTTCGATAAATCCACGTGATTTATTTTAATTTTCAAACCGAAACTATGCGCTCCGTTTCACTTTATGCAATAAGAAGCGCATTAAACGAAACCGCTGTAGGTTCCTTGTCCCGTATTTGCGACTGGGATCAGGACAGGATTGAAATAATCACTTCAAAAGCTGTAGGTGACTTTATTTCAATAACAATTGAAACTGGCTCAAGAGCAACAAAAAAACAGCAGCTTATAAACTATGTCGTACACGCGATTTAAAACATTCTATTTGCCACAAGCCGCGCTTTTTTTATTGGTAACAATTTGAACAAGATCTAGACTTTGGCAGGCTTATTGTAATCGGAAGTTGAACTCTCCAGGCTTGCCAGGGAAGTGGCTGTGGATATTCCATCAGGAAGCGTCAATCGGATCTTATCCAAATCACTTGCCCCTTCAATGCGAGGCTGAGTAGGATGAGACATTGTGGGTGCTAATTCGTTTTCTGCATGTGCAGCTACAAGCTGAATGCAAAAAATTGGCTCAGTTAATCACTGTTAAATTTGCTATAAAAACAGCAAGCAAGAACGTCTTTTGCTAGCCTGCAAAACATGTTTCCATTCGTCTTGCCCATACAATGAAATTGAACGACTAATCATGTTTTACCATGCAAAGCTTGCAAGTTTAAACTCATGCATTGCGTGGCACATTGTGAAGATGGACGGTTAAAGCGACATGCCTTATTAAGACCCATAGATAGCAGTTATACTTAACTGGAAATTATTGAAAAGAAGCAAAAGTTTAAAGTTGCACGCGTTGGCAACCCTAGAAGATAAGAAAATCGGCTATTGAAAGAAATGCGAAACACCCTGTCTAATTTTAAATGAAAATCGTTAACTGAAAAGTGATGATAAATGAAGTCACATACTCCAAAGGTCAATATTTCTTTAATTAGCTGATAAATAATGCCACAATAAACTCAGTGATACCGAATTCATTTAGGTTGTATTTGGCTGTGATCATCCGACAACAACATTGTTATTTATTACCACGCAAGTATTAATTGGCACAATATCACTGCGGTGTCGTAAAAAAGTTAATCAATAACCATAAACCATTGCCAATTAACTGAATTGCCTTGAGGTTAATTGCTTTCGACAAATTTCCCTAATAAACTAAAACCCAACAATTTACCTGAATGAGTTCTTTTTGCGATCCCTTGGCCTCCAACAGGAAGACACTCTCCTTCACCTCCTTGCTTGAGTATTCGTGAATTTTGTCGTAAATCACACCGTGAAGACCGAGTTCTTTCAGGAACTTGATGGTGGCAGGATCGGCGTTTTCATCGCCCCAGCAGAAAATCACCAAATTCAGCTCTTTGGCCAGCTGAACCTAAACAGTGGAACCAATTTAAAACATTCCAATTTGTAGAGAGTTTACGGCGAGCCTTTCAAACTGAAAACAAGTTTTTGGGGGTTGATTGGTTTTGCCCGATGAAATAGCACCAAAGGATGGTTGAAATTGTGTGATTGCTCAAGACGAAAATCGAAGATAACATGACAAATATATACAGGGTGTTTTTTAATATTGAGGTCTTTATAGGCGGATTGAGGGGCAAGATAGCAATAAATGGGAATTGATGGAATTCATTAAAATTGGGAAAGTAGCACAAAAAACAATGTTGCAATTGATATCATCAAAAAGTCGCAGATTGAGAAGAAACTGTCTCGTTCCTCATGCTATCAGGCCCGATTTTTTGGTAAAAAATCTGCAACTATTGTATTGGTACTATTGCATCGAAGGGTGCAACAATAAAAAAGTTTTCTATGTGGCTACAACTTAAGAAAACATACTGTATATATCTCTACACACACAGCCCAAGTGAACACCCTGCAGAAGCGATGGAGAAGGATGGATGTAAATGCGAAGATTCAGACAAATACTGCATTAAACCCCAACTAATTACTAACGAATAATCAATCCAGAGCAAAACAAGCATTCCCTCAACACATCATCCACTTAGCCTCAAGTTGCAAGTAAAATTTCTTGAGGAGAGCAGTTGTTTAGTGACCATCAAGATCGCAACAAAAACAGCAAAACTAAACTGTTCACTTTTGAGTGAACCAATGATCATGACAAAAATGAAAATTTCCTTAAAACAATTGAGCTTATTGGGAACAACATTCAAAACACTGCACACGATGCACAGAGATAATCTAATAGGCCGAGCATCCTGTTACTCTAACTAGAACATCCGCGTAACAAAACAAATCGGTTTAATCTCCAAGCATCATGAAGCACCCTTCGTTAAGTCATATAAAAATACAAAATCGTTTTTTTCGAAAAACCAATTGATGATTAAGCAAAATAAAACCTACCAGTGAAGGATGCCTCAACAAATCTTCAGTATGAACATTGATACCTAAAATCTCAATCATGGTGGCATACTGGCTGGCCGCCTTTATCGACCAGCATCTCGGATCTGCATATCTCGGGTAAATCTCGCTCTCTCCAATTGTTAAAAACATTACTGGATATTTATTTTGTTTTAAACGAATTACTTGGCAGATATCGGGATTGAAACACGAAAAAATTATTCTCCTCTCTCCACCATGCCTGAGAAGAAACAACACAATGTTCTCATATCTCAAAGATCGTGCAGAGCGAAGGAAAATAATTAGCTGCGCTCTACCGCAATAACTCTAGGCAACTAAGCAAAGTCTACATCAGAGCCCAGAAAACCCTAAAATACTACAATGAATACTCACTTCATCGCCACTTCCAGAATTGTATCCAAGTACAAATTTAAATCGGTTGGATGGTACAGCTCGTAAGAGCCATCCGCCAACTTCATCGTCCACTTGATTTCAATATTAAACCCTACATGGGGATTCAAGGTATCCAGAACATGCTGCAGAGTGGGGAATGGCTGATGGTCCTCCAAGTCTTCGTCAAAGAACCTCTGGTTCTTTGACTTGCCCTCTGTTAAGTGGTAAACCTGAAAATGCCATTTTGAAAAATTCACTTCAAACTCCATGAGAGCAGTACCTTGAGCAATCTGAGCTGCTCCAAAGTGAGCTCCTTTAGTGGAATCTCCAGCATATCCTGATCTTCAATATCCCGCTTCTTTTTCATGGAAATGCACACATGAAAATCGTGGTAGATTATAGGCACTAAATCTTTACTCAGTTGAACATCAAATTCGACAAAATCTGCCCCATGATCAATGGCATTTTTTAAGGAAGCTATAGTATTTTCCCGTACTTCCGCGCAATTTTGAACTTTGTTTTTAAAGCTGGATCCTGACCCTCTATGCCCGACATCTAGGCCTGCTCTGGTCTTCTTCCAATGACGGGCATAGGAAATACTCAAGTCGCATTTATAATTGGGCATCGCCCCAATCACTAGATAATCAACGCGCAATTCTCCCAAAGGCCTGTGCTTTGTACTGGTAACTGGCAAAATTATGTTGCCTTCTGAGGACTGTAAAGCCGTAGGCAACAAGTAGCTAAATCCCGCATGGTAAGGAGGCTCACTTTCGTCTGCTCTAGAGGAATAAATATAGAAATCGAATAAATAGGCGGTGTTTTGAGGAAACACTACGGTGCTCTGGAAAGTTAGCATATCATCCTTTTTTATGGCGGTGCCAAACTGGCCTTGCGGCTTGAAACTTGGGTCATCATCAAGCAGAGCGGCCACCTCAGTGAAGGAAAATTTGGCATTCTCCACACCATCCTGGGTGTCGCTCAGCGACTCATCCAAAGCATCCGACATCGATATCGGCAGGTTTGAGGCATGCCTTTTTAAGTTAATCGGCGTCACTTTAATAAAAACCTGCCGACCCGCGTACTTTGGCCTCCAAATAGTCAGAGGATCGCTGCCCAGCTTCAGCTGAACCACTGTCTCCTTACTGAGCCAGCCCCTATCAAAACGCTCGCTGTTTGCGTAAAATCCGTACGTCTGAACCTCATCTTCCATTGTTGGAGATTTTTCCGAATAATCTATTCCTCTAGGCTTCACATTGGTTTCCCAGCTTCTGACTATGACCTGAATGCCGCTTTCGATGATAACACACACGCAGTATCGATACTCAATCTTCCGTTTATCCGGAATTTCTACTACAGCAGACCAGATGTCTGTGTCGTCTTCCTGCTGCAAAGCCACACACTTCTCGGGCACCCAAGCGCCCAACTCTTTGAGATCGCCCACCACGCATACTGATTCATCTTTCTTCAACTGGGGCACCCTCACTCGGAACAACCAATGTCGAGGGGTGTATTGGAAGGATGTAACCGATCCAGAGCTACTTTCTGCATCTCCCTTTCCCGATCGGATGGCTGCGTTTTCGGGGTCTTCCAGGAAAAACCACCGCTGCATTTTTGGCTAAGTTCGCAAGTAACTAGTCTACAATGACTGCGTTCCACGCAAAAGGGGCTTAAAAGGAAAAAGTTCTCTCACCGAAGTACCAAAGTACAGTCGACATGTTTCTCCACACGTAAGTTGAATTGGCTGGATCGCACGCAACAACACTGAACAGCGAATCTGGATGGCGAGGTAACAAACTTAGCACTCGCGTAATTGCGCTCGATTGAACCAGTTAATGAGCAAAATTAAGATAAGAATATAATTCGCACTATTTACGTTCTAAGCCCAAGTGACAATGACATTAATTGCCTTTTGACAAAATGCAGATCGCAGCGACGTTGCTAAGTGTACAAGTTGCAGCCATGGGCGTGCAGTAAAAAACCGAGATTTTTTCATTAGCTCCAACTTCTAATAAATTGAAAAATTGCCCAAAAGGCAGCGCCATTTAAAGGGATAATAACTTCTAAGGGAATAAAAATAAAACCCAAATAAAAATTCGCAATACTGATTATTAAATTAAATAATTTACAAAAACTAGTGATAACAGAAACGAAATTATACTGCAAACCCGAAAGTAGTTGTTGAGTGGTCAATCGCGCAATAACCAGGTATTGCAGTTATTGAGTCGTAAATATAAATTACTTCGTATATACACACAATTCCTCATAACACTCAGAAATAGGATTTTTCCGAAAATAGACACTGGCGCACTTCTTCGAAAAAATCCCGTATAAATGTTCCAGACAGCCGTGGCTCAAACCCCCTAAATTAATATCACAGTTGCCGATAGAATGAAACTTCTTCATCATGCACCCCGACAGAACTTAAAGCATTTCAACGCTATTGCACTAATATCACAGTTACGGCTCCTCATTACAACCCTAATGCACAAACGGGCAACTGTCCCCGTTCCTGCAATAGCCGTGATTCTGAATATTTTTGCATAGTCTTCCGCCACCTCTGGAGCTTCCGGAACTTCCCCTCTTCCACGCCCGGGGCCCATTTAACTGAACCCAACCCCCATTATTGCTGCCGCCGCGCCGAAAGCCTCCTCGGCCTCGATTGAAGTTATTGGGGCCAAACATCGGGCCTTGAGGGCCGTTGAATGAAGGCATCGCGTTTCCATGTCCAATAAAACCATCAGGTCCAGGTTTCATCATTCCACCAGGTCCAAACAAACCCTGATTCATCGCACCAGGGGGAATGGAGTTCATCATGTCCGGCTGGTTCATCGGGGGTACCATCATGTTGTTGTGCATCATGTTGGGGGGCACAAAGTTGCCAGGAACGGGGCCCATCGGTCCGGGCGGGCCTTGGAACCTTGGTGGTACTCCCATGAAAGGAGCCCCAGGTGGTATGTTGCCCATGGTGTTGAAGTTGGGGTTGAAAGGCATATTTTGGAATATCGGGGGCACAATTTGGGGTTCCATTTGAGGCGAGAGTCCTTTGGGTTCCGGCCATGGCGTGTTCCTTAGATCGATTTCCTGACATTCTGGATCCTCCAAGGGAATGCTCACTGGATCGCTCATTTGATGGATCTCCGGAATGGGTTCTTCGGCACTGTCGGGGATTCGCCGTTTGTCGAAATAGAGCGCAGCAAGGACTGTTTTCTCCCTAGCAAACTGAATATCTTTTTCCAAGCTCTTCGATCCGGGAATCGCAAGTGATTCGGGCTGGTCGCACATAAACAGCATACGCCACATGGTCTGAGGTTCCATCGTGTCTTCGTTCGGGAGCTTCCGGGACATGATCAACGCCTCCCTTTCACTAGTCATTTCCATTTTGGCCATGTCCATAAAGGTCTTTGTTACATTCACTCGCTCATTTTCGTCCAGCTCGAAGTACCGAACTTCCACCAAATCATCTTCGGCCTTCCACTTAATCGACCGCTTCGGGCCTTTCTTTTTCGCGAATAGCAACACCCCCTTAAGACCACCTTCCTGCTTTGTTGGTCGTGGAGCGTTTGGTGCTTCATCAACTTCCATAGCTTCCGATTCGGTGCCGTTGGGTGGACTTGATGGAGTTTCTTTAGGTTCCGACGGCTCAGCGCCAGCTTCCACACTATCACTCTCTGTTGCTTCAGCCGTTTCTTCTGCTGCCACCGGTTCTTTCGACAAAGTATCCTGATAAAAATTGATGGGGGCCAAGTTCTTCAGTCCTATGGGCGGACTTGTTGGGGTTGCAGAATCTGCCGCTTGTCCATCTCCCTGTGCAGGCGACGCTGATGGAGATGAGGGAACGGTTTCTTTGGATACACTGACTCTTCGTTTCCGCTTCTTTGCGTCCTTCTTCGGGGCGGAAGCTGTCAATGCGTCCATAAACATGTCGCTCTCTTGTAGAATAGCGGCTGTAAAAACATCAAAAATTAGTTTGTGATTATGGCAATTGAAAAATGGGAAATAATCAAGTGCGATTTGGTTGAGTTCTGTACGTTTTGAATGCTGAAAACAAAAACTTTTCCATTAGTTTACTAGAATAAATTCCTGGAAGAAAATTGGCTATTAGCTTAAAGAGTTTTGTATAGATATTGTTGGTTGCAATGCAAAAACTGCACTTTCAGCTAGTTATAGTCAGAGATCAAAATACAATTTCCATGTGCATGCGGGGGAGACCAAAAAACTCAAATAGTTTGTGATTTCAGTATGGTGCAACCAAGCATGGTGTAGACCGGGCAAGAAACCGCAACTTTGGGTCATTATATTCCACCGATTTAAAAGCTGTTGCAGATTCTCCAAGCATTAGTGGCCTAACAAGTCCATGTAAATTAGACTCTTTCTTTGATTTTCGGGCCAAAACAATTAGTTAGGGCATATTTGGCTGCAATAAATTTCCTGTTGCAAACAAAAACAGTAAAAATCAGTCCCCTTAAACCCATTCGATTTTCAAAAAAATTTACTCTGGAGTGAAGAAGAAAAAGTAATGAGCGGAAAATCTTTCATTAGTTTGTGACTATTTTTAATCATCATTTCAACGCTCTGGCCAAACATGCTGGGAAGTCACGAAAACCCAAATAGTAAACGCAAGTGGAAAAACTCTCCTGGGACAGTCATCTGTAGTCCGAGCTCCAATCCGCAAAAACAGCTTCCGGTGACGAAACCAACATGGAACAGATCGGCTTTAAGCAATTCTACTATACACACTAAGAACATTCCTTTAGGATTATTATTACAAATATTAGTTGCTCAGCATTAAACAAAATCCAATTTATATTTGAGTAAACGAGTGTAGCAATGAATAAAAGTAGTGAATAAATTAAAACAAAAATACTAAATAAAACCTGAAAACTAAAATATCTTTGTTTCTTTTTTCAACAAGGGGATCTTTTAGGACTTAAAATTGATTTTTAGGCGGTTTTAAGTGTTTTTCTGGTCTCTTGGGACCACTTTTCTCGAATTTACAAAAACAACCATATGAATATTTATTCGTCGTTTAACTGTGCAGAAAAATAATTTTTCATTTATAAAACCGGACAATTCCCATACAAGACACGGAATATTTGGAACACAAAATACAGGGTGAAGAAGCACTGGATGGCCGTTAAATGTAAATAATAGTGAGGAAACAATTGCTTGTTATAAACAAAGTAGATTGGTGGAAATGCAGATCGATTCCGGCTAAGATTGAGAAAATTATTGCTTCTCTTATACAGGGTGAACTCGAAAAAAGCGAAATCCTCAGGAAATCAAATCTTATTTTCAAATAAATAGTCCGGCAATTTTGAATCAAATTGCCAAAAACTCATCTATATTGATAGTAGATTTTCAGGTTTAAACAACAGCATTTACTTTGAACAAATTTGTGTACTTAACAGTTTTGAAACCAAAACTGATGAGTTTTCCGAACGTTTAGACCGTCGCGGAAAATAATTTCTTCCCGAAGCTTTGCAAGCACGAGTTGCTTGCATCTTCAAAGATGGTTTGATCGACACATCAACGACCTCTGAAGATGGAGGCTCCTCCTGCTTGCGAAACGTCAGGAATAAACTATTTTTCCACGTTGGCCTGAAAGCCCGAAAAACTTTTCAGCTTCATGCAATGGAGCTTGAAAGAAGCCGAAACAAAACTTTTTAGTGCTGAAATTTCTGTATTTACAAACAAAAGTTGTAAAAATTTTTGACAAACTGAAAATCCTCTAATATGATCCAAGAAACCGGCAAGTGCTTATCTACGTATTTTTATTGCTTTTTCCATAAATGTTCAGTTCTCTAAAATTTAGGCAGGTATAAGGGATCGTAAATACTTCTCGCTTTTATAAAACATCTTCAATGAAATCAACAAAGTCTGCTAGTCTTAAAAAGCACTATAAATTAAGCAATTGTCAAATAGAATCAGGAATAGCTTAGCAATGAATTCAATGAAAAAAATAATCAATTAATGTTCTAATCAGTTCAGCCAGTTCCTAGATAAAAGGACGCAAGTAATGTTTCCCTAAAAATGTACAGGGTTTTTCAAAGTGCTCAACACAACTCATCATAGCACGGTAACGGTAAATACAGAGTTGGTAAGTTATGTTATTGTTTATGTGCAGTTGCGCGAAAAGTCCGAATTCACACTTTAAATGCACTGATTCGAAAAAGAGGAATGCACTAAGCGAACTTTAAGAATGTGTGAAGTGTCAAACTTTTTATTTACACCGTGTATATGAGAAAAGTATGAAAAAAATAAACTATTCGAACATTTAGACCGTGGTGGCAAAGAATGTCTTTCTTTCTTCCATGATGGCCTGAATGCCCAAAAAACTGGGCAATTTCAAACAACACGCTTATGAAATTGTTCTTTAGTTTTAGTAGTTTTACGGTAATTAGCTACTTTCAATTACATAATAAATTTCGTGCCCAAAAATTCTTAAACAACAGCCTGTAAATATCATGCCTTTTAGTAACTCGAATACTTAGTATTTAATGAATGATGGGGAAAATCAACTATAGTCGAGCATGCTAATTACAGACTGCTGTGTAATATTTTGTCGACCGCAATGGGATTTAGAAGAATACATTAATGATGAGACTTTGCATCTGGATATAGCTTTCTTTCGAATGAATGTGAGCTTCTTTTGTTCGTTTTTTATGGGGCGTCAAATCACCAGAGTAATAAACTAATTACTAACGGCAACTTTGGCAAAAAATTGTGAAAATCCACTGTATACCCGACAAACTTTTTTGAACACTTCTACGGCGAATTCCACACATAAATTTGCGAATAAAACCATTTATGTGGCAGTTTGGGATTTTATTTCATATATTATCTTTGGGAGATACATCTATAACAATTACAATGCATAACGCCCTCCGCTAATAATATAATCTGTACGCTTTCCACTGCCATTTTTATCTTAATGGTTATTAGTGCATGTGTATATGTTTCACCCATTTCGTATGCCAACTTGTGTTCAAGTAAAAAAAAACTCCCTATTAAAATGGTTTCATACCGTTGTAATGATCATGCAAACCTGCATTAATAGTGAATTTCGTCTATACAGATGCACCTGATTAATTGTTAAAAAAAAGATTAGTTTCCATTTTCTAAATAAAAACATTTTGCAATTGCACCACACCCTTGATACGAAGGAAAATACGTCGCAATTTTGTTTTTACGTTTAAGTTTTTAAGTAAAATAATGTCGAATACCAGAATTCCGTCAATATCACCGGAGAAGAGCTGAAAAGTTAGTCGACCGGTCCAGGGACGAAGTCTCTTGGTACATGGAGCTGCGAGGCATTTGAGTGCTGCCATAAATAAACAACTACCTAAAGACGACTTCTGAAACTCAAAAACCTAGTTAAATAATTACTGAGCTCTTATTTTATTAATATCTCAGGTACGAACCACCTTATTAGTCGGTATAAAGAGGCAGTTAAATTTCCCAAATAGTACGTATAGCAGATATTTTAGGAAACACTTTGTGCATATGAACAAGGCTGTAATGACGTTGAATGTTGCAGCAACGAACAGGCGATTAAATTTTCTATGCCAGGCAGTTCCAAGAAGGGCTCGTTTGTTGCTGGTTAGTAATGAACGTTATCGGGTTCGCAAACGCTCAAATCACCAAGCACAATCGATTGGGTCTTGTGTCAAAATGCATCACTGATCGTTCGCGTATTGTTCCTCAACCCAATTACTTAGTATATTAATTTACTAAGCTAATTAATGAATAGCCAGTTCCATCAACTACTACGTACTATATATTGGAAAATAAAACTCCACTTTATAAAAGCGTATTTATTTAATAACCCACAATCAGCAGTTCATTTCATGGGCCTTTTTCTAAAAAAAAAACTTCAGGATCGTGGTGTTTCGCATGAATGTCGCTAAAGAGTAGCAGAACCTTGCAGCTTTGGAGAGTGCGTTATTGATTGATGAATGACGAATTTTTTCAAAAGAAATGACCCAAATGTGGATGTTTATATAAGCAGCGATCCGAGAAAGCTTGGCAATTGCGACGCGTTTACTTTGTGTAACGATTCTTGTCTCTGGCTTTACACACGGGCAAATGACGAACATTTGCGATTTAACACCAAAAATTCTATTAAAACTGTCCATGATTGAAAATTTTCTGTGTTGCTGTGTTTCTAGCTGTTTTAGCAGTCTTCTTAATATTGAATAATAAACTAGAAATTTTATGTTGATTTCAAAGCAATAGGATGGGCAGCAACAGAGCATTTGTAATGGCAAATAATATTTTTTGAATCTGGGACAATAACCCAGGTTTTAAACCAGATTGGTTCTACATCAAAATATACTAATTCGTAAAGCGATCGACTGTCTCCATTTTACGCTAATTGCCAACAAGAAATTCCAGTATTAGTTTCGCTGTAAATTAGCTTCGCTCCACGACTCAAAGGCTAATTGCGCCTATTTACAAACACTAGATGACAAAGACGAATCTTAAAAAACCCCAGTTTTTTATCCACTTTCCACCCTTCTCACAACGTTGCACTTTTCCCCAAAGCAGTCACATTCCTACTGACTGGATAATCCAGTCAAATGCACTTTACACACTTAGAATTGGAAATTAAAAAACGAAAGCGTGATTGAACTTACTGTTCGCCGTCGTAGTTGCAAACCCCGCGCCCTAGAAGGTCCATCCGATGACCTAACATCTCTAAATAAGCTGATTAATTGGAAATATCTGGTACAAAGCCAGAATGCTTTAAAACACTTACCAAGGGCCCAAAAGTTCGTGAATTCGAAAAAACGCACTATACGCGAAAGTCTTAAAACTCGCACAGAAAAAAATCGCACACAATCCAAGAGACATAAGAATCTCAACTATGAATTGGCAGGATCTGTAGATCTACAGGGACTGAAAAAAAAGTTAACACACACACAGTTTCAGTAGAAAAACGTACAGAACTCTTCCAAATTGCAGCTTCCTGACCCTGAAAAACAACATATTTGTTAAGCTTTGTAAGGAATTGAACTTACGTTTGGGTTTGGGTGGTATTAGCTTGATAGCGCCAGGTCGGTCGGGAATATCGACCTTCTCGATCCTCAGCTTCTTCTCCGGAGGCACGCTGCTGCTAAATTCTCGTGGCGGCGAAGGTCTCTTAGGAGGAATTGTCGGCAACTGAACTGAGGGGTTGGGCTTCTTGTTAGCGGATCTGGGCGGCGGTGGTTTGACCTCTTCCTCCAATCCAGTGGAGCGCATTTTTGCGTTGAAGACTTTCACGGTTTTGGACCTCTCCTCGCCAGTTCCCTTCCTGTTAAGAATTGAGAACGATGGCTTCTTTTTGTCGGATTCCTCACTGGTCTTGTTCTCCTTCTGCTTTTCATCAGAACCGTTGGACTTCTTCGGAATCCTGCCCAGTTTATCCAACGTTTGAGGCTTGACTTTATCCAAAGTATCCTTATCCTTATCGGCCTGATTTTCTTTAACCTCCTTCGGTTCCTTGGACTTCTCTATGGAATCTTTTTTGTCCTTACTACTGCTGCTTTTAGAGTTGGACCTAGAAGAGGACCTGCTATTCTTGCTTCGATCTTTGCGGTCGCGGTCTTTATCTCTATCTTTTCGGTCTTTATCTCGACTGCTGCTACTACTTGATTTGCTTTTGCTACTGCTGCTTGATTTACTCGAACCTTTCTTATCCCTATCTTTGTCCCTACTACTAGAACTCGATTTGCTTTTCGAGGACGACGACGCCGACCTAGACGACTTTTCTTTATCACTGGACTTCGCATCTTTCTCCACTGGTTTGATTTTATTGTCGTCGCTTTTGATCGACTCGTCATCCTCGCTTACATTCTTACTGTCCTCAGGAGTAACTTTTTTAATAACCTGCTTCCCATCTTTCATCGACATTTTATAAAAAGTAGTTGTCCCAATAGGCTCAACATTTTCTAGACTTGTTTTGTTCACTTCGCCGTTGCGTTCTTCCACTGGAACAGACACGGCAGGTTCAGGGGCATCAACGGCAACATCGGGCTTTTTGTTGAATTCTTCTCCATTCTGGGCAGGAACCCGATTGTCGGAGTGAGCAGGGGAAACTCGAATAGGACCGTTCGATGTTGTCATCCCAGAGCACCCCTTGACTATCGTCAACCAATTCTGAACTATCTGATTGGAGATGTTGGCGACTTCTGAAACAAACCAATCGATGTTCAATTTTCAGATTCTGATGCTGAGTTTATCTTATCTAGCCTTAGGGCAAAGAAAAGAAAAAGTCGATTGTACGATTTAGTTAAGGGCGTTTTTTCCACTTGCTTGCCGTTGCAAACGAAATGCCCCGTGTGAAGATAAATATGAACTGCCAATATTAAGTAGTATAGGAAGATTTAAACTAGTTCTATCTTATGAATATTTTAATGTAAATCTAAAAGTTCGAGTATTTCGAAAGCATGAGTGAAAAAACTTTTTTTGGAATATAAGATGTGAAAAAACAGTCCATTCAACAATAAGTATTTAGTTTGTTATTGTGTTTGCGCATTTATCTCATATATAAAACTAATAAATATTAACTAAACATAAAAAAAGATAAAGCTAACATATATGTGATAGAAAATGCGTATTTGCCCGAAAAAGATGCCTTATTGCACTAAAAATATGTTCACGCTCATTGTCAGTTGGTGGTTGTTCAATTCAAGTTTCGAAGAACTGACATCTAGAGTTCTCGTTTTGCGTTCAAGATTTGCAAATTTTTGATGGATTAAACATCAAACAACTAAGAAATAATATTCAATAAAAATGATGAACAAAAGTTGATACGCAGACATTAATTTGTCCGAATTTCCACCAATAAGTCTATTTTTCATTATATGACTAGTTCAATGTCCGAGTTTCAGGAACAATGAAAGTGTATTTATTTTCTACCGATGACCCCATGGCGAAACGAAGACCGAGAATATACGTACAAAATTGACTAATTGTTCACTATTTAGAACTAACTTGCTAATGAATTAATCAAACAAATTTACTGTTGCGATGTGAATAAAATCACAGAACAGCTTTAAATGTATTAAATCTTTGCCAACTAAACTCGAAAACTGTAGATTAAACAAGTAAATCAATTTAAATCAACAATTTTTAACTTTAAGCTTCAAAATCAAGGACTTCGTTCAAAATTCATATACTTCAGCCTGAACATGTTATGAAATTACGAAAATAATAAAATTAGTAATAAATAAATTAATTAATTAAAACACTCAATAAGCTTATATAACCATCAAATATGTAAGTAAATCGATTAAGTAATGTTATCAAAACGTAGAAATACTATGTTAGGTTTACCGATTGGACAGGTCATTTTCTTTTTAGTTCTGAGAAAAAGCCCAAGGCGAAAAAGGGTTTATGAATTTTCAGCTAGATTAAATAACACCATCTTTTCAGATAAAGCGCAAGATACATTCTCTTGAAACTGCAAAAAATACGTCCTTAAACATTCACAGATGGAATATGTGATTTAAACAACATCACATTAACAAATGTTGATCGAATATAAAATGCTCTCAAGGTTGGGAAATGTGAGGAAAATCCTTACAAAATGTTTTATTTAGCAACAAATAATAAATCAGTTCCATGCGGGTAATTCTATTCTCTTGTGTTCGTTGCATGTGCACAATATTTTATGAGGCAATGCCTTCTTAAGGGCACTTGGTGCCAAATGTGCTTAATTGAATTATGCGGAAGACCAGGAAAAATAAGTATTGACAAGCAGAATCAATCGAAACGCGAAACGCAAATGCGAGTAGCTTAGTATTTAAGCGGCAATTTACCGCACTATATTATTATAATAGGAATTAATAGTGTACTACGGTACAAGGGACGAAAGTCGAGGTTCCGCTACTGCTTGAAGTTGACATGCATGCAGTGGCGGGCCTTCGACTTTCGTCTCGCGTAGCGTATACGATTTTTCATGATCATCGGTGGAAACCAGCCGGGGAAAATATAAGGTTTCGAAAATGTTGCAAAACAGTCAGGGGATGAAGAAAGTTTGTAATGGGTAAAAGTGAAGTTTTCGCCATCGAAAACAGTGGCGAAAGTACGAACTTTCCACCAGGGGATAAGAAAAGGACATTTTCTTAATCTCGGCATCGCCTCGGGCGTCAACTTCGTCTCTTGTCCCATAATATACTTTTTTTCGGATTAGTTGCAATTAATAACATCGAGCCAATAGCTGTCTATATGACGGGTCCTTAGTATTACGGACCAACACAACCATAAAATGTGAAAAAAACGTCATTTACGTGGACTACTTTTCCAAAAAATTTCCTAGCTTTACTCTTATTGAGGATTGTTCTAAGTAGCACGAATAATAAGTGAAAATACCCCGTCGCCACTAGTAATTCGAACTATATCTACGGATATATTGCTTTTAAAACTTACCGGGCAAATCCTCTCTGCGGGACAAGCTCTTGATGACCTTTGGCAGACAATTCATTTTAAGTCTTTCAACGTCTACTGGAGTGATGAGCAACAAACCAAGAATTTCCTTAACTAAGTCCCAATTGCCTGTCTGCACTGCGTCCTGTAACCAATTCTGGATTAGCGCCCATCCTCCCTCCGCCATAAACATGTCGACCAAGCTGGTCTCTGTATTCTTCATAATCAGGACGTAGACGCATTTGCTGACTAGTTTCTTGGAGAATTTGGTCATCAAGCTGAAAAAACAATGTTGAAATTAGTGTTAAGTACAAATGGGTATGGGTTTTGATGTTTAGATTGATTTTTAAAAACGTCAACTTACTTCACAAGCCGAGGAACTTCGTCACGAGATAAAATACCTCCATCTGGGCTGAGAAGGACCGAAAGGCACTTGAGGAGCTGCAACGGATCGATGCGTGGCTGCAAAGAGAAAATGAAATGAGTAATTTGAACATGCCGCCTAATATGGCGTGAGTCATGACGCGCTGTGACGTAATACCGAACAAAATGGCGAAGAAAATTAAATTTGGAATTTCCTAGTATTCGAAAGGAACTTGAACAGTTTGGGGAAATAATAACACAGCAGAACAAAAGCCTATTTTATTTCTAGCATAATCTGTTGGATTATCTTTTGATCTTACCATATTGCAGCCTTGAGGAAACTCGTACACGGGGTCGTAGATCGAAGATCGAATCCAAAATACGATAGCTTTTCAACAACCATCCAATAATTACATTTTACAATAAATTACTGTTGATAAAGCTAACTAGAAATAAGCACAATTGATTCGACGCCCAACTCGACAAGAACAAAGAGCAATCAGTTTACCCCCATATATTAACGACTAGTTCTATATAAATCAACTACAGACAATCGTCCTTCTATACAGAACGTTTTAAAATAGGAATTCTTCCAATTACCAAATATTTCACCGAAAAATATAGAAATCTTATTCAAGCCTAACGTCGCAACGTGCTGACAAAAAGAGTGAATCTAAAATGGCGAAATTCCGTGATGAAGCTCCAACCAGTCAGTCATTGTTGCCATGTCACGCCAACGAAATTCTTCAACAACTTGAAAATTATAATAATTCGAACCGAAAGGAAAATTATTGTTATTTACCATTTCAATTATAACACTGTAACGGATGTAGTAATACTGCAACAATTAGACTGTGAAAACCTTGCTGAATTATTCGGCAGAAGGTTAAAAAGAATCTGTAAAACACTAAGCGCTGTGTTATTCAGCTGCAACGGGCAACACTGCGCGCAACTAGGCACCAATTATCACTCCCGCCTGCCCTTTTTTGACCGGAAATATAGTGAATCATAGTAGAGCCTGTTCAGTGCATCTTGATTCATTGAAAAAACAATTTGTATTTTACCAAAGCTAAAATGATAGCTTAAATCATACAAGCGTTTCCGTGTAGTTATTCCGCTCATTTTATATTAATTTTACAGGACAGAAAAAAAATGAATGTAGACAAACCATTGATGCACAAAATATCCGCCCTAGGGGGTATGTTCTGTGCATTGATGTTTGAAAACGTTCATTAAACGCCCCGTTTATTTCAAATACCCCTGGTTTGGTAACGTGAAAAGAAAAGTCGCCAGTTGCATTTCATGAAAGCTAAAAATATTTGGAAATAAGCTGGAATGAAAGCATCAAATCGCAAAAAAGCTCAACTCATTGGAGAAACTGAAGAAAATGACATTTGTTTCAAACCCTAACCTATTTTAGTGTAATTGCCGCAATTAAAAATGTACAGTCGCTCAGTAGGAATAAAAAACTTAATATCCAGTGCGATTGTTCGCAGACGGTTGTCTTTAACGGCGCGTAACTTCCAAGAAGAATCCGCAGTTGTGGAAACTCGCGAAGTTACCAAAGACCGTTCACAGCAAGTGCCCCTTGAGACGAGCCTTCGCTATCTAAAAAGTGCCGCATATAAGCAGACCTATGGTAATCAGCCCGTTTGGGTGCCTTACAGAAGGAATCACAAAGGAGCCATTCCGCCTAGACATACAAGAAAAACCTGCATTCGTAATGAGGAGATATCTACTGGAAACCCTTGCCCCATTTGCCGGGATGAGTATCTAGTTCTTCACCAAGAAAACACTGAATTATTGAAGCAGTTTATATCGCCCCAGACTGGCGCTGTGCTGGGCTACAGCCAAACTGGGCTTTGCAGAAGGAGACAACTGGAGTTGGAAGTTTGCATTAAGAGAGCTTATGACTATGGACTACTAACGTTTGATGTGCCATTTAGGAAATACGACTACTCCAAATATTACCCAAAAAATAAATAATGGAAGCAGTGTTTGTGGTAGTCGGCGGAGGGATTGCGGGGGTTTCATGTGCTGAAACTCTGGCCTTCCTCCAGCAAGAAAAGTCTATTATTTTGCTAAGTGAATCATCGTTGATTAAAACAGTTACCAATCTGCATGCCATCACTAAAACCTTAATGGGATTCGATGTCAAAGAAGCCCCTAGCAGTACTCTGCAGGCAAAGTTTCAAAATATTACTGTAGTCAATGGCACCCTCGCAGAAATCCAGCACAAAAACTCCTGCATTATTACACAATCGGGCATCATCATCAAATACCAATATCTCTGCCTTTGTATAGGGGCGCAGCCCAAGCTGATCCCCCAATCCGCTGAATATCCTGAGCATATAGTAGGAATTAGAGACACTGACTCAGTGGAGCTGTTTCTAGAAACGCTCGAAAAGTGCAAAAAGCTTGTGGTGGTTGGAAATGGGGGCATAGCCTCTGAACTGGTTTTCAAGATTAAAAACACCGAAATCCACTGGGTGGTTAAAGACAATCACATATCAGCAACGTTTGTAGATCCAGGGGCTGCTGAATTCTTCCAAACCGCGTTGCTCAAACGGCCTGCCACTCAAGAGACTGTAACGAAGAGAATGCGCTACCAAGAAGATAAACTGCATAAATCTGGAGCAGCTTTGGGCCCAGATTGGTATCAAAACCTGCTAATTTCTGGAGCAAACTCCCCAGGCTTGCATAAGCAGGTCAGTATACATTACCAGAACGAAATATCCTCTGTATCAGCCTTGGAAGGTTCGGAACATCAACTGGAAGTTGGATTAACAAACGGAGAGAAAATCAGTTGCGACTTGATCATTTCCGCAACCGGTGTAAGCCCTAGAAAAAACTTCAAGATAGATGTCCAACTAGAGCTGGCAGATGAGGGAATTAAAGTGGATCAATACATGAAGACAAATCTGGAGAATATCTATGCAGCTGGCGATATTTGCAGCGCAGATTGGCCCATAGCGAAGCACTGGATTCAAATGAAGCTGTGGACTCAGGCCAGACAAATGGGTTGCTACGCCGCCAAATGCATGTCGGGGCATTTGAACAAAGAGGAAATCCTGCAAGATTTCTGCTTTGAAATTTTCACCCACTCAACCAAGCTGTTTGGCTACAAGGTGATTTTGCTGGGACTGTTCAACGGGCAGAAGCTGGATAAAAAGTACGAAATCCTCCTCAGAACCACCAAGGATCTGGAGTACATCAAGCTGATTTTGGAAAATCATCGGCTGCAAGGAGCAGTTTTAATTGGGGACACCGACTTGGAAGAGATGTGCGAAAACTTGATTCTAAATCAAATCGATTTAGAACCTTACGGGGACGATATTTTGAACCCGGATATTGACATAGAGGACTATTTTGATTAACAGTGGAATAAAGGCAGGGATTGGGAAACTGTGTTTTACTTTACAGCGTTCAACTGCCGGGGGGGGCTTGAAATAAGACAATTTTTTGAATTACTTTTTATGTGGAATAAAAAATAACTCTACAATTAAAAAAAAACTATGCTTTAAGAGCATATTTCCTTGGGGGGAAAGCAGACATTTTCCTAATTTCCTTAGGAGTCTTAATTTTTTTCTCATGCGACGAAAGAGCGCGTCTGATAGCACGCGTCTTCCTGGGCCTCAGGTCCAAAGGCTTGTACTTCTTGTTTTTGTACAATTTCCTCAGGTTCTCTTTCTGCTTCTGGTGCATAACAATGTACACTCGGGCGATAGCTTTACGGACTACGCGACTGAACAAAAAAATTCCAATTATTTTAGAGTAAATCACAGATCAAATATGTTAACATCAATTTTGTGTGAAATAGTCCTAAAGAATAATCGAGGAAAAACCATAAATCAATTTTAATAACATTTTTACTGTTTGCGAACCAATATAGGCATATTTTAGATAAATTTTAAATGTAAAAATCAAGTGAAAATTTTAATAAAACCGTCTCGAGTGTTCTGTACGCCCAAATGAAAACCGATCTTTTGACCAAACGGATACCATTGCCGGATTTTCAGGCCATTACTTGAAACTGGTGAGTTCTTTTCAGGTTTTTCCACCGAAAACTCCTCAGTTCCTTGTTTGGATTTGTTCACTAACGAGTTCATTGAAAAAATATGGCCGTTGGATCCAGATTCAGACCCCAAACATGAACAGAGCTTTGCCGAACCACGTTTGTGCCTGTGTGACTAAAAAAGCCGAAAAGTTCTATTGTTGAACTGCCTCTAACTGAAAACTCTATTCGGTTCCAAAGCATTTAAATCTATAATAATCAGCCATTGTCTTGAATGGGGGGGTAATGTAGTAAGCCATTACTTACATCTTGGACAGCTTGGAAGGAGCCCCTCCGGTGACCTTAGCCACCCTCAAGCTGGTGAGCTCTTTCTTCAGGTCATCGAGCTGCTTGGTGAGCTCTTTTTTGTCCTTAGTCCTCAACTCGGAGCACTTTACCTTACCCTAAAAAACAAACATGACAACATAACCTTTGCTTACCTATAATCAAAGAAATAGGGAAAAAAGTTGGTTGTCACAGAAAATATGAATAAGGCCGCGAACGAATGTAACTAAGAAAGGTTTTCAGATAAAAAGTTGCTTTAGATGGGTGTTCAAATTTCAGGTTTTTACGGATGAAATTGACTACTTACCATTTTTGTAGTTTGGGAGAAACGAAAGGTTATGTGTAAGTTTGACAAAAGCAATGTCAAGTCAGAGATGTCAGTCGGTTGGTCCCTAGAAATTAGTGTTTTTTGGGTTGGTAACCCAGGGTGTTGCCATATTGGGATTTAATTCCGGAACTGCCTCTATTCAAAATCATCAAAGCACCGTAAAAATAGAAACGGTTTGGCATCGGGGCGTCGAGTTTGTTTATTGTTTCTATCATTGTTGACAGGTTAATCGCAAATTTGCGGCTTGTTTAAAATTAATACTCACTGAAATTACAAATTCTGGGTTGATCAGAAATGTAATAAAAAATGCGTGTCTGCATCAGTCGCAACAGAATCTATTACCGGCTACAAATGCTTGAATTAACTCTGAAGAGAAAATTTTATGTTTTGTTGCTGGTTGGGATAATTGGCTGTTTCCTGTTGATATGGCCCCATCATTCCCTAATAAACGATGTCGACCGCGAGCTGAGACTGTTAGTATTTGCTTGATTGAACTCACCCTGAAAAGTCTACACATATTCGTGCACTTTTAGGGCGAAGATTGACATTTTTATCAAACAGCAAGCAAATAGTCTGGCATGCAAGCAGCCGGATTTAGAGCTTTACAATCCAGAAATGCTGCAATTTATTAAAAAAGTGCCCCCAATTAACTGCGACAAAGCGGGGGATGACTGGGTAAAATGCAGGGTGAGTTCCATTTTACACATGAGCCAAGAGCGGTTTTTATTACCAAAAAACGAGGCAATGAAGAGCAAAGATGTGTGTTAGCAAATGAAAAATGTGCACACTTGCTGCCTTAATAAAAAGTGAGAGCATATTCTTTCATTTGCAAACTAGAAACTGCTTCAGTGTCTCGTATCAGATCGTAAGTTCAATTTGTTAACGAAAAGAAATATTTTTTTTGTGAAAAGTATACAGATTCAAGTAAAATATCGGCCTGAAGAACCCTCAGGTTTTAGTGCGGGATCGTTGTGGTTTCTTAACACTGTCCTGCACTAACTGCCGATCGCTTTTTCTCAATAAACCGTCTTTTAAGCTAAAGTAGCGACAATCAACGCCTATCGGCAAAAAAATGTTATTGATAAATTGGACCAGATTTCTTGATCATATTTTCACTTTTCAACTGAAACTGTTTTTTTTGACTGAACTGAACTGAAAAACGTTGCAACCGTAGGGCTCTGAATGTGTGATCCAAGAACTAGCAAAGAAGAATCACGGCCCGATAAATTGCGCATTTACCGATGTAATCCGTGTAGACGATTACGAATTGACTGATGGAGAAACGTTCTACTCCTCGGAGTATTACAAGCTTGAACGCAGTGATGTTGTAAGAGTGGCTTGCCAGTCCTCAGACTCGCGGAAATGGTCAGCAACTCTAACCGGGGTAAGACTGGATAATAATATTTGGGATAAGACCAACTGGGAGCAAATGAAAAAGACCGCGCTCAATATGAACGTTTTGATGTTTGGGTATGATTCGCTTTCGCGAAACGCTTTCATTAGGAAATTGCCCGAGTCCTACGAATATCTAACCAAGGTCTTGAACGCTGTGGTTCTTAAAGGGTGAGCTTCGCCCCCCCATTGACGTAAACCTAGGTTGCTTGAGGGATGGTTTCAGATACAACATAGTGGGAGATGGAACGCCGCAAGCGCTAATTCCACTCTTAACTGGGAGAACCGAGCTAGAGCTTCCAGACACTAGGAAGCGGTTGAAAAACACCAACTACGTCAATTCATATCCTTTCATATGGAACGAATATAAAAACGCCGGATATGTAACGGCGTTTTTAGAAGACGTTCCTCATATAGGGACTTTCACCTATCGGCTGAATGGTTTTAAGGTACTTTTTGGTACAATTTCTCCACTGAGCTAAGTGGTTTTCTTGCAGCAAGTTCCAACAGATCACTATATGCGCCCTTATTACTTGGCCAATCACGACGAACAACATAAGTGGGCCAAACTGTGTACAGGGGATTCGCCCAGGCATCAAATCATGCTAAACTACATCAAGGATGTGAGTTTTTATAGCTGTTGCCCAACATTTAACTAAGTGGGGCCACATAACAGTTTTTCAGCGTCTACCAAACAAAACCAAAGTTCCTGTTCGGATTCCATGGCGAACTTTCGCACGATGATTACAATTTAATCGAAGTTGCCGATCATGATACGATGAATCTGCTCAAGGACTTGAAGGAATCTGGGGCTCTTAATAATACAATTTTGATCATTATGGCGGATCATGGACACAGGTGAATTTAACTCAGTCTATGAAAACAAGCGTCGACATGCGATCGATGCCAATAGGTTTGCAGATGTACGAAACACAATCCAAGGCAAGCAAGAGGAAAGACTTCCATTTTTTGCCTTTGCTTTTCCCGAGTGGTTTGCGCATCAATATCCCAGGGCTTACAGGAACTTTCGAAAAAACTCCGACAAACTAACAACGCCCTTTGATGTTCATCGGACTCTCCAGGAAGTTTTGGATTTGAAAAACACCGGCTTCGGCAATTTAAATCAACGGTCCATCTCATTATTTTCGGAGGTAATTTTCTTCACGTCCCAACAGTTCGTTCTCACTAGCGTCTCCGACTTGTAGATTCCAGCCGCCAGATCTTGTGCACATGCTTACATTGAGCCCCATTGGTGTGCCTGTTTGGCATGGGAAAAAATTAGTCTGTCCCACCCAATCATCCCTCGTTTAGGAGACACCTTGCTGAACTTCATAAATAACCTTACTGATAGTAAGCGGTATATGTGCGAAGAATTGAAACTGGCCAAAGTTTCATGGGCGATGAAACTAACGCCCAACAGGAACTTGGTGAAATTCAGCCAAAACAAGGATATTGACGGTTTTGTGGCCGATCTATCAGCCAACACGCACATTACGGAGGAGTTGTATCAGATTAAAGTAACGCTCGTGCCAGGTAATTCGATTTTTGAAGCTTCCATTAAGCATGTGAAAGACCGTGATCAATTGGAGTTGTTGCTGGGTGATATTAGCCGGATCAACATGTATAGATCGCAAGCTAAATGCGTAGAAGCAGAATTTCCTCATTTGCGGAAGTACTGCTATTGCAAATAATGCCGTTTTCTAGTACCATCACGATGGTAACTGTCTCATTAGACCTAATCTCATTTGATGTTTATTCTTGTATTAACGTTGGCTGTGTAGGAGCTGATTTTTTCAGCTGATATTTTATTCTACGTGTCCGATTTATGTGCTTGTGAGGATCTAGTCAAAACAGACGAAATAAAATTTCTGTTTAAACTATTTTTTTTTAAAATAAAACCCAATCAACCGCACTCACTTAAAACATTTATATGATACAAATTGTCTAATGTACACCTTCAACGAAACCATTTGCTTGGAGTGGCTATTAATAAATAATACATTTAACTCGAACCCATACACACGCACGCGAAATAAACTGACATACTTATTATGTACAAAATAGGTTTTACATACTAATAGTTACCATTGATGTTCAGTGACCCCGCAGGCCGTTGTACACTTTGTTATTGGAACGTTGATTGAAAACCTTCTTGATTACTACAAAGGAAACAAGATAAAATTAGCCTCTAGTTTTTTAGACTCACTTGCATGGATACTTTGCCTAGGATATTGAGACAAAAAACTCACCTTCCTTCTCCTCATCTTTCAGTTCCTGCTTAGGAAACTCCACATCGAAAGTAATAAATAACGCCCCGTGCAAATTGTTGTTTGAGTAATTCGGCATGCCCTCGCCTTTCTTGCGAATTCGGGCCCCAGGCCAGGTTATTTTGTCCCGATTAATAGTAACCATATGTCCGTCAAGATGCCGCAGTTCAATGGTAAAACCAACTAGAGCATCCTAAAAAATATATTTATTAAAAAACAATCGCATTTTAATAAAAAAAAAAGATTACCTGTAAACTAATGGTGACATTTGTGTACAGATCGTCGCCCCTTCTTTCAAATATTGGATGAGGCTGGGTTTTGATTGCAAGAATCAGATCGCCAGGTTCTCCGTCTATATGAGGTTCTCCTTCTGCAGTGAATTTCGTTTCTTGTCCATCCACCATTCCTGATGAGATAATTACGATGTTTATGGGCTAATTTTTTGAAGCCCTGATATACTCTTTAAGACAGAATTGAAAAATGTGTTTTCGAGCCATTCGATGACGAATTGGCCACTTAACTCTGACTATAACAGTAGATATATCTATTCAGTAGGTATATTTTAATAATGAGTAATGTTTAAGCACATTCAAGTTCAAGGAGAGCATATGGATGCTCCATGAGCACATTTTAAGTTCCTTTGCAGATTTTTAGATGAAACTTGTATTCATGGTCAAAGATAAATTGCTGAAGAATGGAAGCTGCGATATCTTACCAGCTTCTATTTCCATTTCCAAAGTTCTTTCTTCATTGACCAACTGAACATTGGGGCATTCGTCACAAACAGTCTGCTGCATCATCTGGAACCGTCCAGGACCCAGACTCTTCGTGATCATTTCCTGCCTGCAATTGCACTGACGTGTCCCATGACTCGGCTTTATAACTGGCTTATTCCTGGTTATTTCTATGAAGTTTCCTGAAGATTAATCGTAAATTACCGTAGGGAAACGTGTAAAGAGAATTGGGGTTTCCAACCTGTATAAAGGTCTTCAAGAGTAACGTGAATGTCCATGAGTAAATCCGCTCCCCTGGCTGCTTCAGGTCGTTGTTCGCCCCCAAAGTGGAACCCAAAGTCGCCGAAGAAGCTGCCAAAAGAGTCCATGCCCCCGTCCATCATGCCATCCTTTTGCAAACAGTCTTCGCCGCATCGGTCGTACTTCTTGCGCTTTTCTTCATCCGACAGCACTTCGTAAGCAGCCCCCAGATCCTGGAACTTGTTGGATGCTTCCGGGTCATCTTGGTTCTTATCTGGATGCAATTCCTTGGCGAGACGACGATACGCTTTTTTGATTTCGTGGAGGCTGGCACTTTTGGAGACACCGAGTATTTTGTAAAAATCTCTACCCGCAAACACAACTCCCGAAAACAACAGATTAACCCAAACTAGAGCGAACCACTTGAAGTTCATCGTGTCGGAATGGGAGAAAAGGCCCGAACTTATACTATCATAATACAGTGGGGTTCGATTTTTATTAATAATTGGCCGGAATTTACAATAAACAAATTGGCATTGGCAGACAAGTCGATGATACCAACGTCAGGGAAGAATCGAATCTCATGTGGACGGCTTTGATTGGCTGGAACCATTCTGACAAATCAGCTGCGTCCACTTCACAGCTGATGATTGAAATAATTTTTATTGAAAATTAAGCCCACTGGCTTGTGCAGGTACAATTATAAGCCTTCAGGTGCCCAAAATAATTTCAAATAATTGCTGTTTTAGCTTGACAACACTCGCCATCTCACTTCCACAAATGAGCTTTACATTGGACGTGTATATATAATGCCAACTTTCATCATGTTGTCTAGCGATTGGCCGCATTTGTTGTCACACTGACAATGCAGCGATTGTAAACATCATAACATGATCATAACCCCTATTTTAGGTGTGTACATTTATTAATCACTGCAAGTCAAAAAGCACAAATGGCAAAAAATACTTCCAGTTCAGCCTTTCGGAAGATTGACGTCGATCAGTACTGTGAGGACAACTACAAGGAAGATGAAGTGGATCAAGTGGTGCCAGGACAAGGCCCCGAAGAAAACGACGTGAAAATTCTGCTTCAAAAATATCCTTTTTGTTCCCTCTATTATTTACTAATCCCATGAAAGCATTGGCCTTAACAGTAGCTTACAGGAAAACTGATTGATGCCCTGAAACTGGTACTCACCAAGGCCCCATTGGGCACAAAAAACCAACAAATCAAGGTAAGTTGCCCCCAAATCTCTCCTGAGTCAGACAGTCAATCTTCTTTTCTCTCGTTGCAAGGAAAACGCATTGAACCTGACCTTAAGCGTGCTGCTTTCGATAAAGCCTTCGCAAATAGAAGAAGCCGTCAGTAGTCTGGACATGGACCTTTTAGATGTTCTCATGAAGTATGTGTACAAGGGCTTTGAGAACCCTTCGGAAGGAAGCAGCGGCCACTTACTAGTGTGGCACGAAAAAGTGTACAATGTTGGGGGTGTGGGCTGTATTGTCCGGGTTTTATCTGATAATCGAAGAGTTTAAGATTTGCCAAATGTTTTTGTTTAATTTTTTTTACTATAAGCAATAAATAGGTTTGAGAAAGTATCTTGGGTGTTGAATTGAGGAACAACAGATCACGCCGAAGAGCCGGAACCGTTTGCCAAGCGCAATGTGAATAGGAAAATGTCCATTCAAGGCGATAATGTCGATTTAAAAAAAGTCTAGCCTGGATTGCTTTGTTCACAGGCAAAATTCTGTTACCGTTTTTAAACCTCTTCATTATCAAGATCTTTAGCCGCAAAATATTCGAATTGCGCTTGAATTTACCAACGTTTTTGGAAGGTTGGCAAATTCAAATTTTCCGGTTCAATTAGACTCGAGTTCCCGCTTCCGAACGTGTGTTAAAGCCGCTCAAATTCCAAAATCTCCTAGAAGAGAATCCTTGAAAATCAAAGTTATCTGAAACCCCTCTAACAATTTGCAAAAACCTACTAAATATCGAGCTATAAAATGAAATAATGAACGATATCTCGACTAAATGAATGCTGTTGTAGTGGGCAGCACGAAATTTGATAAGCAAATGAACCGCAGTTAAACTAATACCTTTTTAACATTTAACATAACAACATAAGGTGTGAAATGGATTTTTATTAATTTTGCTTTTGCAAACTCCTAACTTTACGGTAAGTGTTTTGTCTAACTTTGTTTAATTTAATAACTAAGTTTTACCCTTTGTTAATATTTAATGCTGTAAGTCGTCAAACTTTAGCAAGTATTTGTGAGTGTCGGAAGAAGTGAACCTTTCTGCCTAAAAACCCTGAAAATCTGTATCGAGTGTCGTTTTTTGCCTACCTATTGGGGTTTTTCGGAAAATTCCAGACTCTAAAGAGATAGAGCTGAAATTTTCTAAAAGCTCTTGAACTGAATGCGTTTATATCTCTGAAACGGTTGTTAATAACTGAACTGAAAATAAAATGGTTTCAGTAGAGTACATGGAAGCAGTCTTTTCTTAAATTTCTTCCCCTAAAAAAGTTAGAAGGGAAAAGGGCCAATTTGAACGAATCGTCAAAGTTCGCGAGTTTCTATCGCGGAAACGGTTGAAAATATCTAAATAGTCAATAAGACCTTTTCGATAGAGCGTTCCCAAATTTTTCAAACAACCGCCAGGAAAAGTAGGTGTTCAGTTGAGAATATTTGACGCACTCATCAGCTCCGAAAGGTAATGAAAAACAAGATAATTCTCCCCTGAAAGGAAAAAAAGCGCAGATTTTTCGAACTTTTCCTAGCAAGAACAGTCATGATAAGTGTCAAAATAATATCCTGGCAAATAAAAGAGGATTTTAATCTCCAGAAAAACCATGTACGATAAAATCCAGTACGCGCCTTTACCAACGTCGAAGCGTGAAACCAAAGAGCCCGCAGTTCAACCGGGATGGAAATGCTATTCAGTCGCTATCAAGCTCTGGCTGGTCAGTCTAGCGCTATTGGGGTCTCTGTATCTTTTAGAGGTGTTCAGTTTAAAATCGCTCCCGAAAACTGCCTTAAATGCGCTGAGCGGTTTGCACAAACCACCCGAAATCGGCAGCAAGTCGCTCCACGGATATCTGGTGAACACTCCAGGTATTTAAGACGTTTTACGCTTCATCGTTGCTTTGATATAAAAGCGGATTTTAGGCTGCAGAATCCCGGACATGGATCCTTTCGATTCCGCCATTAGAGAGTTTATATTTTCTCCGCCCGAACAAAAGTGCCTCAAAGTTCCGCCTGCTCTTTTCTACAGCACCCCTACGGAGCTCCACATGAATCTCCCAGTTTTGCGCCAGTTTCATCAGTTGAAAAACTCGTCCGAACTCCACTGTTGCTATCAGGAATTTTCCAGACAAGATCCTTCAGGATCTAGTGCGGATGTGCAGGTTGCTTATAGCGAACAGTGTGTAGAACTGGGAAAAAGCGCCACTGCAATCCAGAGCGAATTTATTAAAGTGACATGCACGACCAACAGCAAAGCGAAGGTTTATGAAGACTATTTCGCGTTTGTGCCCAAAGCGCCGAAGAAAACCAACCCGGCAGTAGAACTAAAGCCGAACGTTTTGATCATCGGCCTGGATGCGATTTCACGCGTAAACCTGCATCGACAGCTACCAAAAAGCTACGAATTCCTAATGAAGAAGCTGCAAGGAGTGGAGCTGCTGGGCTACAACAAGGTAGCCGACAACACTTTCCCAAACCTAATCCCAGTACTGACTGGGCTTTTTGAGAAAGAACTGAAACCGCTTTGCTGGCCAACGTTTTCCACGCACTTCGACCGCTGTCCGTTCGTCTGGAAAAACTACAGCCAAAAAGGCTACGCGACAGCCATTGGGGAAGACTGTGCCTGGATCGGACTGTTCAACTACTTGAAAGTGGGGTTTAAAAACAGGCCCTCAGATTATTACTACACTACCTTCAGCAAGCAGCTTGAATCAAAGATTGGGTATAATGGGGACATGAACTGTGCCCAGTGTGTCGGCAGTAGGCTGTCCTACAGCGTTACTCTGGACTATATAAAAAAATTTGTCTGGAGAATGTCGCGTGACCGGAGTCCCTATTTTGGCTTCTTCTGGAGCAACAGCCTCTCCCATGATTACCTCAACAGACCCGCTTCCGGTAAGTTAATCCGCAGGAGGTCTAGTGAGTTAACCGGCTTAGGCTTTAGGAGATGGTAAGATTATGGAACTTCTTGTGCACCTGGAGGAGGAGGGCGGTTTAAACAACACGGTGCTGATTCTTATGAGCGACCACGGAATTCGCTGGGGGGACATTCGGCAAACTTACCAGGGCCAAATGGAAGAACGACTGCCCTTCGTTATCCTGGCCCTTCCTCAGTGGTTTAGGCTCCGTTATGCCCAAGCAGTTGCCAATCTCAACGCAAACGTACGAAGACTAACAACGCCCTTTGATTTGCATGAAACTCTTAAGGATTTACTGGATGCTCGTGGGCTGGAAAGCCCTAACCTTGCACTCAATGAGCTAAAGCGGGGGTAAGACTGCATAATTATAACCCACCAAAAGAATTACGCTTCTGCGGCCATTGCGTAAAATTGATAAGTTTTGCCGACTTTCAGGGGGCTTTAAAAATAATTTATTCCTGCCGTTCGGCGGCCTAAAAGCCCGAAAAACTGATCAGCCTCAACTAAATTCTTCGGTTTCTAGATACAGTTTATTTGAAAAAATACCAAAAACCCGAACGTGCCAAGAGGCTGAAATAGAGAGCCACTGGTGCACTTGCCAAGAAAGTAGGGCTGTTCCTCCAAACAATGCCCAAGTGGTGAAAGCGGCAAACTTTGCGGTTGTTACAATGAATCAATTCCTCAAAGGATACGCGCAATGCGCCAGTTTAACATTAGAAAAGATCATCAGCGCTAGACTGATGGCTTATGATGCTAAACACATCACAAGGAAAAAGTCCATCAGGGACTACAGACTGACTTTGAGGACTTTGCCTGGGGCTGGAGTATTTGAGGTGAGTTGTTGATGATACTTTCTAAGGGTACAAGAGATCGGTTTTTAGGTCACAGTGCGACTAAAGGATTTCTTCGAGAACCCCACTGATAAGAACGTAGGCTTATAAAGAAGAAGTTGAGGAAATCAATGAAACATGTATGTTTTAGGGCACATTTAGCATAACTGGCACGGTGAGCAGGATAAATCCGTATGGGAAACAAAGCAGCTGCATCACTGACTTCCACTTGAAATTATACTGCTTTTGCAATAGTTTAACTTAACTGTAATGGAAAAGTTGTCTCTTTTTGCCTCGATTCCCAGAAATGCGACAAATATTTAAAAAAAGAATTTGTCCAGCTAGACATACAGGGGACAAATAGAAGAAATTTGGATATGTAGGAATTTGAGACTAAAAACACATGATAAATTTAAACTTAATATTCTAAAGTTGCTTACATTAAAGGGCCACAGGTAAAGTAGTAAATTGCTCTTTTAGCTCATTAAATGCTTCCTCGTAGTCACTGTTAGGCCTGATCAGAACAACAAGGCAGCCCCTTTTAACATTTAAAGCTGCGCCCAAATCCTTCCTGCTTGGTACAAAAACGTATGGAATGTCTTTGTCTTCGCACACTCCAGGTAGGTGGCACATCACCTCGACCGGACTCACATCGCCAGCAAATATAACTATGCCCTTTTCGCCCTTTCGTATTCTGGTCTGGACGTCTTTAAGGCCACTTCTTACGTAGGTTTTCTGCTGGTTTGCTAAAAACAAATAACTTATTAACTCTTGTGATCGGACGTATTTTATTTCCGTCCGGTGTACCTTTTTTGATTAGTTTGTAGCATTTTTTGGCTAATTTCTTTGGAGCCATCGGTTTGGCAATTCCGTTACAGAAAGCTATTTTTTCCTCGTATGTGAGTTCGTCTGTGGCCTCAGCTATGGAAGCTTGTTCACTTACGTTCATTTCGCCCATTTTTCCGGTTTATACTCAAATGATGCGCTTCAAGCACAAATGTTATTGAACAAGAGCAACTGGGAGAAACCACGCCGCTAGACAACAAACTGGTAACCAATTTTGAGGTTAATCGCTGCTTTAGGTTAGGGTTAGGACTCTCTAGAAAGAACACCAACCGTTGTTGCCAGCAAATAACCCAACAGGCTTTAAGAATGGAAATAAATTTAAAGAAAAAACTTCTATTGAATCTGAAATGCAAATCGCAAATCTGAAACAACGCTGCAATAACTATGGCACCAAAATACACCGATTATCGCCACTTACCATGGATTTTAATTGTAAACCGTACCGCAAAGTTATTGGCTTAAACACAAATTCAGCTGCACTTGCCAACATGGCACACACCCAACTGCCATCCCTTCCACACTTTGTCCAACTGACAAACCTTTCAAAAAATGTTTGAAATGTGATTTTCAATTTTTCATCTGAAATCTTTGCTAAATTTCGGCAATGGCGCTCTCACCAGTGAAATCTTGCACTCCAAGAACGCGCGTTTTATCAGCTGCTATTCTGACTCAATTTTCCACCCCCAAAGCAGCCAAGCCCTTAGCGAACCACATCTCAACCCCAGAATGCTTCAGCAATGTTTTTCTTGAGACCCCCAAAGGAAAACGGAGGGCCAGCAAGGAAAAGTGCGATGAAGAGTGCAATCTTCGAGTCTCCGTGAGGATTCGGCCGATGAATTTAACTGAATTGAATGTAGTGGGCAGTGAAGATGTGATTCGAGTTAAGGAGAAGCAGATAATCGTCTGCCCCCCCAAGAACAGCCATAGCGGGACTAGTGTAGATCATACGTTTAATTACGATCATGTGTTTTGGTCTGTGGATGAAAGCAGCCCATTGTTTGCCAAGCAGGAGGATATTTTTCTCACCATTGGGGTGCCCTTATTGAATAGTGCCTTTAAAGGATTTAACGCTTGTTTGTTTGCTTATGGCCAAACTGGATCAGGGAAAAGCTACAGCATGATGGGCAGAAACATTTGCGAAGTGAGTGACATAGACTCGCAAGACTTTGCTGGAATTACACCAAGATTTTGCAAGGAATTGTTCAAAAGAGCAGGCGAGCTGCAGAGCGAATACACCATTAGCATTGAAGTCAGCTACTTTGAGATTTACAACGAGAAAATTCACGATTTGCTTGCAAATCCAGCTCAAAGCTCCGCTCGAGTTCCTCTGAAAGTGCGAGAGCATCCAACTTTGGGTCCATACATAGTGGATCTTACCTCTCATACTGTGAAGTCTTACACGGAATTGCGCGACTTCTTGATATTAGGCAACAAAAACCGGGCTGTTGCCAGTACAGCCATGAACGACTTTTCCTCCAGATCGCACAGCATTTTCGCCATAGAAATCGGCCAGTCCAAGAGCCTGGATGATACCGACAGCTGCAGAAGGAGTAAAGTGAGCTTGGTGGATTTAGCAGGAAGTGAGAGGCTGGGAACTTCACTCAACAATGAGGAGCGGATGAAGCAAGGGGTGTGCATCAACAAATCCCTTTTAACTTTGGGCAAATGCATTTCTGCCTTAGCTGAGCAAAAGAAAAACCAATTTGTGCCATATAGGGACTCAGTGTTGACCTGGCTATTGAGGGTAAGTAATTTAGCAACTCTTCAGTGTTCACTAAAGAACATTTTTATCATTTCAGGAAAGCCTTGGTGGTAACTCCCTAACCTCCATGCTGGCCACAATTTCTCCATCCAGCACCCACCTGGACGAAACTTTGTCGACGTTACGATACGCTTGCCAGGCAAGAACAATAGTAAATCGAGCGAGAATAAACGAAAGCCCTCATGATCGCCTCATTAGAGAGTTGCGGTTGGAAGTGGAGCGACTTAAAGCCCTGAGGAAGGACTATGAGAGGCGTAGCTCTCTGAGCCCCCAATCTGAGACGCTGAGCTTCAACGAGAGCTCAGAAGTTGACGACATCAAAGTGAAACTGGTGGAAACTGAGAGCAAGCTGTTTGAGGCGCAACAAATGTGGGAGCAGCGATTTATGGAAAGCAGGCAAAATCAACTGAAAGAACTTGCTGAAGCTGAAAAATGCAAGGCCGAGCTAGAGTCTAAAGTGAGGATACTAAGGACTGCTAATCAACAAGTGTCTTTGTCGCCGTATAAAACTAACTTTCTAGAAGAACTAGAGGGGGTGTTAACTTACGAAAGTGAGTGCGAAAGTGACTTGTTGGACAGCTTTAAACAGTGCTGTAGTGACCAGGGGCTGATCTGCACTTTCAACTCTGATACCCTAAAAATAATGGACCCGGTGACAAGAAAGTACGCCTTGGTGCCTCTGAACAACCTGAATTTGCAGAAATACGAAAATTTTTCGGATTATCTGAAAGGTCTAAAGTGGATGAACAACAGCGCCCCGAAAGGAGCCACCAAAGCCGAAATCGTTTCTTCAATGAACGACATATTTAAAATCCTAGGAAACCTGCAACCGCCTGATGAAGATAACAATTTGAGCCTCTTATACGCGAGAGTTAATAAAACGCTGCAAAAGTTTGAAAGTGCGCTTTTAAACAACGTTAAGAGTAGTAAAACTGTTACTTTTCATTTAGACACGTAGGCTTATGCTATTTTTGTTTGTTGCCATTGTAAATAGCGATTTTTGTTTGTTTTAGTTATTTAATTTCTAGCATTTTATTTGTATTTAAGATGTCATTGTCACCGAACAAACCGGGCCTGGAGGATATCTATACATTGACTAGTCACGAAGGGTTTAATGATTCTTAAATAAACCTTAACAGCAAAGACGGTTGAATCGTTTTCTTTGCCCGGTCAAAAGTGAAGGTTTCAGAGGGTCTAATAATGGAAATTGGGGACTAGCAAATAGACCACTTAAAAATTGTTTAGTTTTCCAAACAATGTTTAATTATTAATCTTTGAAATCGGGCTCATCATGCCTTTTCTGATACACTTCTCCAAACTTACTCATATACTTCCTGATGTATTCTCTGGCTTTAGCTTTTACGTTGTCCGTGCAAACCAGCTCATCTATACTGAGGAGGTGCTTGATTTCCTTCAGCATCACAAAGTGAGTTAACTGAAAAATTATATTCAAATGAATAATTATTTTCAGAAAAGTGTCTCGTTCCTACTTTTCTAGCCAAATGCTTGAAGTCCTCAGTGTTCGTAATGCGGGCTTCTTTACAGTCGGGTTTTCTGTAAGCGTTCAACACGCTCACTACGGTGTTTGCCATGTTCGATCTGAAGTTTTCTTTGATTTTTCTCGCATTCTCGTCATTCCACTCGGTGGTTTCTTTAGTGCGCGTTTTCGATGAGCGCTTTTCCCTAACTTTCTTGGGCTTCTCGTCTGCCGGCTCGATTTTCAGCTTCTTCTTGGCTTGTTGCACCATTTGCTCCTTTTGGCGCTTCAGTTTTTCTTTAGTGGCTTTGTACCGTTTCACGTCCTCTTTGAACTGTTGTCGATCTTCCTTAGTGCGTGGCTAAATGAGAGGATTTCTTGAAAAATCTAGTTAGGAAACCTAAAACAAGAATACTTACACTGATAATGATTTCCTGGCACAACCCAACGCGCCGTTTCTTCTTTGAGGGCTCAGCATTGTCCAGGTTAAACTGCTCCTTTAGTCGAATATCTATGGAAGACATGGGTTCGTCTTTGCTTTCTTCTTTCACCTGCGCGCTTGGTTCGGTTTCATCGTTTTCAGAATCGGCCTTGAAAAATAAATTGAATTTCTCGCAAAAGAACGCAATCATCAACGTACCTTCACTTCAGGACTGGGGGTTACAGATACTTGTTCCTCCTGTTTCAGATGTTCGGGCAAGGGGGACTTTAGCGGCGCTTTTAAGGTGCGCTCCAGTTCCCTCCGCACGTCCATCAGCATTTTCGAGTCGTCGACTTCCTCATCAGTCCCGTAGTCTGAGCTCGATTCTGAAGAACTGCTGGTCTCGGAAGTTGAAGACTCAGAAGCTAAAATTATGATAAATGCAAGGAATGAAAATAACGCCGCAAATTCCTTACAGTCCTCGAGGGTGGGTTCAGGGAAAAGCGGCGGCTCCCATTGGCTTTTCCTGAGTTTCACGTGGTAATAATAAGGGCGCCCATACTTGTCCTTTGCACATTTCCATTTGGGCGGCAATTTGGCTGGTGGCGGGATCGGCCCAGCAAATTTCACCTGAGAGGGATCTTCCGGCTTCACTTCCTGGTACAAGGGCATAACTTGCAACTGAACAATCGCAATTTTTTAGTCGTCGACTTTCCAAATATTACCGCAAGCTTACCGGGGGTTGCGAGATTCCAGGCAAAGAATGTACGGAACCGGGCATGGCTGCGCCTGGATGTGCGACACCCTGTGTAGGTAAGCCGGACACCATGGGTGCCAGCGCTGATTCAAGAAAAAAATTGACTAGACCCAATCCGCTGAGAGTTAAATCGGTAAAACCCACCTGGATATTGTTGGCTGCCTGGCAGTCCCGGAATGTTCATCAATGGATTGGAATACGGTCCCAGCAAAGGTTGCTTATGAGGTGGTACGTTGTAGCCTGGAATTTCAACAACAATTCACATACATAGTGCTTCAATTAGAGTTAGGAACGAAAAAACACAATTAAATCGTTTGTTACACTGTATCTTTTCTGACTCACCTTGTGCTGGAGCAGGTGAGCCATACATTCCCTGGTTCTGCACTGCAGGGACGGGTAGAGCTTGCCATTGGCCCACGGCAGGATTCCAAATGTATTGGAACCCTTTGGTGGGATCAAAAGGAGCTGTAAATCGTGGGTCGGCCCCGATCATCATGCAGTTCATCTCGTGCTGACGCCATAACTCCCTTTGCTTCAATCTGCGTTCCTCCTCTTTCAGTTCCATCTGCAGTGCAAACAGCTTTCTTCGCTCGTGCTTGCTGATCTTCAAAAATTCCGCTGACGGGCGGTCTTTGTCGTCAAACCTGAGCCAATTGGAGTCATGTGGAAGGATCAAGGAAAATTAACTGATCATTTACCTGCTCTTTTTGCTGCCCTCTCTTTCCGATTTGTACCGCGACCAGGTTCGATGGCGCTGATCGTTTTTCCTCGAGGACTCTTTTTCTTGCGCGTAACTACTTTCCATGAATTTCCTGTTGGCTTCCTTTTCATGCTCCTTCATTTGCTCGATTCGCTGTTTTTTCGGAATACGAAAACTCTCCTTCAAGTTAATCCTACAAGAATTTGCTATACATCGGAACTTGAGGTCGTGATTAACATTACCATTCTTCTAAGAGCTTTGTCGCCAGGAACTTGGTTTCGTCGATTTTCTCCTTTGCCAGTGGATCGTCCATCTCCCTATCGGTGTCGTTTGGCGACTTCTTCACGTCTCCTTCTTCGACGATATCTTCATTCTTCGCCCACTTTTCAACGGCTGGTAAGACTTTGCTTTCAATGAGAATAGTTTTGCTTTGTATGGGCAGAACCGCCAGGGTTTGCAGCAGTTCCAACTTGGTTTGGATGATGTCCAATGGGGTGTAGATCACTTTGCCATCTCCGCTCTTCAACTGCTGGGCATCAATCATATATCCGTGCATCAACCTTAATCCATGATAATCCAAAAACAATCTTCGACATGGAAGTTCTCCTCTCCGCAAAACACGAAGCAACTTCTTGCGTTGTTCCTGATCTTTAGATCTCACCATCAATCTGCTCAGTTTCAGTGTGTGAGCTTGGTTCTTCAGGCCGGTTGTTACCAACATTTCGATGTCGTCATTGAGTTGCTAAAATACCGCTTGTTGTAGCAAAAACCTTCAAAACAATGCTCAGAAAACTTACATCAAAGTCCTCAAACAGCACTTCCTTGCGCAATTTCTTCTTGCCAGCTTTCTTAGGCGATTCCAGTCGCTCGGGCGTAATGGAAGGCTCAGTTTGAATTTGATCTGCGGAAACACTGGCAACTTCCGCAGTGTCCATGGGAGTAGGAATGTCGCTTTGAAGACTCGTTGATTCCAATTGCTCCTTGGCCACAACGGCGCTTTCTTCAGCTGGAGGCTTTGCTGGCTCAGCAGCCACTTCGGTGGCTTCATCTTCATCCTCTTCGTCTTCGTCCTCAGATTCATCTGGACGATCGCCAAGCCATCCGCGACAAGTCGGTGCTTCGCAGTAACATTTTTGCGCTTCTTTGCTGGAAAAATGTCTACCGTCAGTTTTTCTTTCAGTCAGGGATTAATATATTGACTTCCACTTAGATAGACAAGATTATTTAAAAATTGCAAACTTCGATTTTATAGCAAGTAAAAAAATGCTGAAAAAAAATTCGAATCGCGCGGAATTCTGATTCTTGCGGACTTCGTAAATGAGGGCCTAAATGTTAAGGTTCTCATAGGACTAAGTTTCTAAGCTAGAGCACGTAATTCGATTAAACTTTCGCTGTGTATAGAAGACACTTCAGTCTCAGCATCCTGAAAAATTAGTTAAAACTGCGCAAAATTGTCATTTTAACTTGAAAAAATCAACATGATGGACTAACACCTGACTCGACAGCACACTTAGGTGCCGTCTTCATCATCAGATTATCTTCATCACTTACCCATATCTTTCGAAGCGATAATCAAAGGTAATTTCCTCCCCAGCCAAGATCGTTCTGGTGCTGAAGAACCCGATTCTCAACTCGCCGTTAACAGTCCATTTTTGGGTCTCCGCATTAGGGTCACATGAATGATTGATAAAGCGAGAAATGTTACCTCTCATCGTTGCATCAATTACAGCGTCTGCTCTTAAAGACATGAAGTAGAAGTGGATATTTTTGTCCTTCGAGTAAACCTCCGCTCTTTTATCAAACTCGTCTGCATTTAGGACTTCGCCAACGTATTCTAGAATAAATTCGCCATATGCGATGTTAGCGGCTGCTCTCAGGCCCAGGCCTTTCTTGTCCGTTTTGAAAACTTCCACTGGTGCAAAAACGCTTTTTTGGAACCGTTTGTTGGTGCACCTGTCTCCTACCTGGCACAGTTCGCCGCATTCTATCATGAGAAGTTTGTTCAAACAATCGTCCCCACATCCGTATTCGTCGTTTTTGATGTCTTCTTCTGCTAGGTAGCAGTCGCAAACCATGTCTTTTGCTTCTTTGGACACTTGCCTGTCCGTTTTGTACTGGTTTTCCTTCAGGTGCTGAAAACTCTTCAGTCTCTCTTCAATTTCATCTTGGCCGCTCTTAGCCGCCTTTATATCAGTGGGTTTTGGGAGCTCCGGCGATAAACTAGGCAATGAGACACTGCTCAATTGCAAATTCTCTGTTGATTTGGCTTTAGGTTTGCTTTTCTCCGGCTTGCTTAAGTGAGGAGGTGAATCATGCGGCTGTTTATCGTTGTCGTTGCTGTCTGAATTTTCCACCTCCAGAGGCAAGTTTGGTTCAGACTTGGATTTAACCAAGCCATGGGACTTTTTCTTAACCATCGGAAAGGTCTTGATTCGATCAGATCTTCTTCTAACTTCTTCGGATAATTCGCCACTTTTTTCATCCTTTTTCCCTTTTCCGTTCTTGCCTTTTTTCACTTTGCCTTTACTTGCAATTGGCTTGCCTTTATCGCTATCTACTTCGGAAGTAAATTTCCGAATAACCGCATCAATACAAGCGTCGATGTCCACCCTTATTGCATCTAAGGATTTGGATGAAGAAGTCTTCGTCTTTTGCCCCTTCAACGACTTCTTCGTTACAGCCGTTGCTGACTTTGAGACTACTTCTGAAGCAAGTAGTTCTCCTTTTTTGCCTTGCGAGTCTTCCGTGCGTTCATGGTCAACTTCGATTTTAGCAATTGGCGACTTTGCCTGTTGTTGTTTAGTTTTCTTGTAAATTATTTTTGTTTTTACAATGCTGGGCGAGAGTTGGGGCGAAATGATTTCAACATCAGAGTCCCCGGACTGATTTTTGCTTGAGCTGCTGGAGCACTTAGCCGACTCTTCACTGCGTCTTGGACTGTTTGTCTCCTCACAAATTTTCATTGTGTCGGTGATTTGCTTACATAAAGTCTTCTCAACGCTGCTTTCACCAAGTTGTCTGCGAAAAGCGCCCGAGTGCATCGTAGGCTCTGAGGTGCTATCACAATTCTGGTGATTTAATGAATTTTCTGATGTCGGAACGTCATTATGATCGGATTCAACTGTTATCATGCTCTGTGAAGACGTGTCTTCTGAGAGTACCGATTTACTGTCGCCTTCCCTAGATGATTCTAAAGAAATGCTGAAGCTCTCAAAGGATTCTGATAGGGAATTGCAGCCTTCTTGCTGATGATCGTTTTTGGCTGCAGCTGCTTGTTCCTCTGGAAGAATTATGATAAAACTGTCATCATCCACCACACATTCCTCGATTATGTTTGGCTCGTCGGACTTCGGGCTGTCCGCATTCACTACGGGGTTTTCCGCCAAATTTCTTCTACTCCAGGACTTTTTAAAATGCTCAGACATTGGGAAGCTTTTTGCTGCTTCCTTAGGAGCAGGCTCAGGCTGGCGCCCTTCCAGGATATCTATCAAGGACTGTTGATCAGTAGTTTCCTGTTGCGGGCGATAAATTTCCATATTTTCATTCGTATCGTCATCATCAGACCAATCTTTTAAAATTTCCATTATTTCTGGCCGGGCAACGGCTGGCTCCGGACTCGGTTCTTCACTTGTATTGTCGGGCGAAAGATCCGACTGCTTGTCAGGGGCTTTAATGGGCGACGCATTCTGAATTGCAATTTTTACCACACTTTCTCGGCGGGTGGATCTCGTTGAAACTGTACCCACCACTGTGGGGGTTGGTTTCCGCTTTTTGGGGGGCATAATTCAACACTTGAAACACTTTTATAGAAATCCAGTGCTGACGGATCCAAGCGATGACATTTTTTACCGAATACCGAACTGACTAATGTGTTTTGTACACTTTACTCAGAATGAGGCCATTAGAAATACACTATTTAGTAGCATTTTCATTTATCTAAATATTAGATTGATGGTTACTTAAACCATAGATACATACACAGACTATTCACTATTATATAGACAATTAAGACCATAGAAAAAGACTTATAAATAGATAGATATTATACATAGAGAATAGATAGACAAATAAAAAAACTTAAACGTCAATAAAGTTTGGTTGGGAGTGTTGGGGCTGCTTAGAGCTGCTTTGGTTGGACCTTTTCTCGAGAAATGTTTTGAAGATGTTCTAGAAAATAAAATAGTTTAGGCTTCAAACATTGGAGCCCGAACATTTGGGGGCTGAACAAAGAAACCCTTCAGCCCGCTGAAGAATTTTATCAGTTATTTTCACTGAAATGGGCTTTTAGTGATTGTTAAAAACCCTTTAAACAGCGACTACTAAACTAACCTAGAATTATGTTAGGTTAGATATCGGGTTGACACAAGTTTAAAGGAAAAATATTCCCAGAGACCATGGCTCTAACACTAAATGTAGCCTCTAGATCATGTTCTGTGTTGAAACTCATCGAGGAAAAACTCAGATTGTTAAGGTGGGTTTATTGATACTTTCAACCAATTTGCTAGAGTTCCTGAAAACTTCCAGTGTTTCCACCACTTTTCAACGGGAAAGCCATTATCAAAAGCGCCCTAAACCCCGCTTGCGGAACCCCAGCTGGTTGACTCCTAAAGCAAGAACAGTAGGTAGCTTAAACTCCCAGCTGGAGAGTGGTTGAAACCTTTACTTTCCAGATTGGAGAAGAAAATTTTACCCCAGAAAACAGAGATTTCCTCGCGGAAATAGTGGACGACAAACTGAAACAATGCACGGAAAAGTCTAAGCAAATCGTGACCAGTCCAGTTCCATGGACTCCAAAGTTGCAAAGAACCGGCGTGATTGCGAAGAAAATCGGAATTTATCCTCTGTGGTTGAAGAACGGGACCCGAATTCAAACGACATTACTACAGGTAAGGGATCGCACGCATTGAACCGGTCCGGCAGCAACTATGTCAATTTTCAGGTGCTGGATAACCACGTTATCAGATATTACACCCCTGAAGAGTACGAGCCTGTACAGCAGCTCAGGCCAAGAGTGTACAACAAGAAGGGGTGTCTTTTAGTGGGCGCTGAATTAGGAGACCCTTCCACATTTACCAGGGAATACTGCGGATTGTTCAAAGAGTCTGGCGTACTTCCAACCAAGTTGCTGGGACGTTTTTTCGTCAGTCCAGATGCCTCGCTGCCTCAAGGAACCACTATTAATGCCCAACATTTCCAAGTTGGTAACTACGTTGATGTGCGAGGAAAAACGTACTGTGCGGAGTTTAAAAATTTGCCTCAACTTCCCTAAATGAATTTTCTTCCAGGATTGATCGAGGCTTCCAAGGCGTTATGAAGCGGCACGGGTTCAAAGGAATGCCAGCTAGTCATGGAGTCACAAAGTCCCATCGCAGGGTAGGAAACATTGGAGCCGGAGGAGAAAAAGCCAGAGTTTGGCCCGGCAAGAAGATGCCTGGTCACATGGGTAACAGATTCAAGATGGCCAAAGCCCTGAAGATCTGGAGAATTAACACCAAGTACAATGTTCTTTGGGTGTCTGGCCAGGCCATACCTGGGGAAACCAACTCGATAGTGTACGTCTACGACACTCAATTACCGACGAAGACGCCGCAAAAGCCGCTGCCATTCCCAACGTTTTTTGAGAATGAGAATGAAACCGCACCTGAAGACATTTTTGATGAAGAAGTTCACTCGTTTGCCGATTCGACCATTTTATTTGACGAGAAATAGCGGAGGTAAATTAGGACTTTAACTAGAAAAATAAGTAAATTTAATACATATATTACACCTTGAATAGTGGAGCTATACCCTTTTATTTAAATTGACCTGGGGCTGGCCCAAATAGGCTATTGCCTTGCTTAGAAGCAGCTCTAGACGGCGCAAAGCCTAAAAGTTTTTGAATGTTTTGCCTGATGGACATGGTACATAAAATGTACAGAAAAATAAAAGAACAGTCATAGTAATCATCTCCTGGTAAGTTTCGATGGCTCAAGCCCTGAATCCAAGTGAGCGGAAGGAAAGGCAGTCTAGCTACCACTCTCCCATCAAAACTGCAATATAAGAAAATGTTCTTGTTGGTCATTTTCGGGTTATTAAGTCTTTCATTCGAAATTAGTTCTATTAGGCTCTTATTTATTTGGACTTACATGTTGTTAAACATGCTTAGCAAAGCAGTGAAAGCGAAGCCAATAGCAAACATGGACTTCATTTTCACAAAAGACAAGTCCCTGTTATTGTGCTTCAACTTGTCCTCTTCCCTTTCAATTTTCTTTTTCTGTTGCCTGTCCAAAGTGTCTCCGTGCGTCTCCTTGCGCTTCTCCACTACAAAGACTCAATGTTTTCCATATAGACGTTGTTTATATCAAGGCTTACACTTTTTGCTTTGCTTTTCCACTTCGGTTTTCAGTTTTTGGTAGCGTTCAGTGCGGTACACCATCAGCCAAGTGAGGCCCTCACCTAGGAAAGCTGTGCAAATTGATATGAACACTATTAGCAGAGTATCAGCCCACATTTTTTCTATTTGGGGCACTTCCTAAATTTAATAAAATAATAAATAAATTTCGAGTACTATCTGAAAGATAGCCTAGAAAAGCTGTCAGAGTAGGGATGATGCCAAGTTTCTGAAACAAAATTCCGTAACTTAAAATATTGAGTCTTAACTACACTGACAAATTGCTAGGGTTGAGGAAAAAAATGCAAACTGTGGCAACCGCTACACTAGATGGTTGGCACTGGCATTTTTGGCAGTGACAATTGAGGTTACATCAGCAATATTTACCTTTATGCAATGTTAACTTCAAATCGGGTTTAAAAGTAAATAATAAACATTCCAAATGTTTCTGCCGCTCTCCAAATGCATTATTTGTCACGAGCACATAGCCAAAGTGAAGTACAACCTGAAGTCTACACATTCAGAGAAGTCCAAGGTTCTGATGATCAAGTTGGTGGAAAAATTGTATGAAAATATCGTGTTTCTTCATTGCAATATATGCACAGCCTGTTACGAGTTGCTGAATGAACTGGACACCATTCAAGAGCGAGAGAAGCAGTTGTATGAGCAACTTCACAAGTACTTTTCTAAGTTGGAAAATTCTGCATCAAAAGTGTCTAAAAACAACAAGACTGTCACTGAGGATGCTCCGAGACTTTGTCCCGATTTGGAGGGAGAAAGCTCCAATGTCTCCACCGACAACCTGCAGATTGGGGACATAGATTTTAAAAAGTTGCCCATCAAAGTTACCAGAGTAAAATTGAAGAATGATCAAACGTCTCCTCAGGAACTCCCCGAAGTTGATTTGGAGCAGCAGATCAAGCACAACGATAAAGCTTTTGAGCAGGTTGGTTTCCAAACGACTTCCACTCAATTTCAGCGTCACCAGCAATTTTTTGCAGATTCGCTCCCTTATTCAAATGGACCTTTCCAAGCATATAGAGGAGCACATGACCAAGTGCAAACCATCCAAGAATATTCTATGTGAAATATGCGGTCAAAGCTTGAAAACCAAGATCGGGTATGACAACCATTTGAAGAAACATGATGCTGTTGGCGACGACCTTAAGCTGCTGGCTTTGAATAAAATAGACGAAAACTGCTTTTGTGAAGTGTGCGGCAAAAATTTCAATCAGAAAAGCGCTTTAGCCCGACATTTGTCTATACATACAGGTGAGAGCAGTTTTTGAAAACCCTCCTGGAAATTAACTTGGTGATTTTCAGGCGAAAGCCGCTATCAGTGCGAAGAGTGCGGCAAGAAATTCTTGCATCACAGCTCTTTCAACATCCATCGAAAAATCCATGCTGGGCAGCGGAATTTCCGCTGTGAATTTTGCAATCATGGATTCTTGACTAATTCACATTTGAAACGACACGTGCGAGCTTGCCATCAAAAACTGCGAAATCATCCATGCCCGTTTTGTCGCCACAAATTCACGGAGAACTACAATCTGTTGGCGCACATAAAGGTGGTGCATAAGCAGGCTGATGAACCAGCCAAAGAAGATGCAAACATCATTTACCATTTTAAGGATGATGGTTTTATTGAGGAACAAGAGGCGGTTATTCACTTGCAGGAGACTTCTGATGGATTTTGTACAATCACGGAGAGTTGCTAACGTAGCTGTAATGCCTGGATCGTTGCGACTCATTCTGCTTTAGCAGTGGTAAAAGTCAGTATACTGTTTAATAGGCTTATAGGTTTTCGGTCCCAAAAACTGATAAATTTGAGCTCAGGTCGTAATCTACGGCGCTGAGGCCTGTTAGCCAAACTCGAGTAGGGAACAGATATAGATATTTGCTAGAAACACGAACAAATTTGGAATTTTCAGCGTGAAATGGACTTAAAATCAGAAAGGTTCGACCATTTTCGAGATTTTTTTGATTCTGCCTCTTTAGGTGTTCGGAATGTTCGCAGTTCTCGCAACGGGCAATCGAAAGGGTCCTGACGACTTCCGATAAGTTCAGATAGTTGCAATAGTTTTCAAGATATACATGAGAATTTGGAAAAATTTCGGGTCTATTTTATTTGGGATGCCATACGGGTAAAAGAATTGAAATGTTGAAACCATATCGAAAGGGGTCTAATATCAGGACTTTTCGGATATTTGGGAGCGTTTTCGAGGTATAGGCGGTTTTAAATACATATTTAGCGCTTTCCAAATTCTTCCAATGATGACTGATATTTCCTGGGTACTCGAATGAAATTAAGCAGTGACCTGAGTTTAAATTAAATAAACCCCTAATATAAAATTACATTAAAAATCGTTTATTTTCTCTAGCTACCTTTGGCATGTATCGAAATATAAAAGGATATGGTAACATTAAGGGCTTACAGTACTATGTATGCATCACAATTGCTAAACGAGCTACTTTTCATGGGATAAATAAAGTAAATATAGCTATCTAAGAAAAAGATAAAACAAAGATAGATAGGCCTAAGATAGGCGATTGAAATAAGACTCAATTTCAAGCGAGTTATACTTAAATCTTCACTATCTAGATTTTTTAAATTGTGGATTATCGATAGTTTGACTGTTCAAATAAAATAAAATATGATTTTGCACTGTCGCTTATTTATTGGCTAAGGTATGACGGAACTCTGTTACGGTATTCGCACAGGAACAACTGATTGCCTAGTGCAAAACCCCGATTATTGCCGAATACTGGATAAGATACAAACTAACTTTACGATTAATCGCTAAACAAATGTCGAAGATCTTCGCAGTCAATTAATGTCTTGTTTAAAACGGTGTTAGCAACGTGGCTCGTTTGCAAACAGCCTATTTAGGCACCTTTCATCCATTCGAAAGTGGTGCCATTTTTCGTGGATCGTCAAGTCCACAGCGCCCAGTCTTTTGTAGAAATCGCCCGCCGGATTCCAGGAAAGCACGTGAAAGTCCATTTTTTTGCTGGGAGTTTCGTGGGCAATTTTTGCCACTGCCAAGAAGAGCTGAGTGCCGATACCGTTCTTGCGGTAAGCGGGCTGCACATAGAGATCTTCCAAGAAAATTGATCTTCCCAACCAGGTGGAGTAAGCTGTGTAGTACAATGCGTAGCCCACGATGTATCCGTCCGATAGCTCAGCTACCAGGCAGGTGAACGCTGGATTTTCACTGTCGAAACCATCTTTTTCCAGCGTTTTTACATCCAGCGTCATTGTGTGTTCCAGTTTCTCAAATTCGGCCAAGGCCTGAGAAAAAAGAAAATGAAAATCTTTGTTTATTTGCCCCCTAGCATCCAGGATAAGTAATGAAAACTAACTAGCAAACGTTCTTATCTAATGGGCAAATATTTTCGATTGTGGCCCCCTAAGATGGCTTATCTGTGCAATCCTCCGCCTAGATAATTACACAACTACAACTTTCTTATCGTTAATTTCACATTATAATTAATAACTATTTTATTAAGTTGGCTCGAACAATAGACGCTTGCAGCTTATAGCAATCGTTTACCAGTTAAACAAGCAAAACATTTGCGTCAACAGTTTAATGGTATGTTATTGGTTCAATAGAACTGGTTTAGGCTCGTTAACAGGAACTGAGAATTAAAAATTCCAGTTTTGCCGCTAACTGGTGTAAATGAAAAAATATTTGCGAGTGATGCTTTTTGAACTATTGTTGAATTGTGCATACGAGAGCATTTTCCAAATGGACATAGACAAAAATTGCTAAAGACCAAAAAACGCAATGCAATTATGCAAAGGTTAAAATTGTTCTGTTGTCATTCGATTCTATTCTGCATTACGTGAGGAAGCTTTAACATTTTTTGCATCGTTTTAGAGACCTGCAAATTCGACCCTGCATGATTAAGCCGCTCTTATTTTTTAGAAAGTCGGTTTACGCTCATTTCATTTCAAAAAGTATCTTGAAATTCGCTTGGCCTGGAACTTTTCTTATAAATTCTGTAATCAACGTATCGAAATGGCCGTAATAAATAAATCAAATACAGGGTGTTTCAGTTTAATCAAGACGTGCATTTCACGTCCCACGAGGAAATAGGTTTTTTTGGTGSGCTTTTAAACGGTCCACATTAAATTTTTKTAAACAGAGCGCTTTTCAGTGAAAAAAAGGCAAATTGTAAAGCATTTTTCAAAATTGAGATTTAAAGTCGCGATTTGCTAAATCGTCAAAATGTGGCTCAAAGAGAGTTTATAAATTTAACTTAAGTTTTCTCAGCCTTAAAGCCTTTTCAGTTAAAACTCAATGAAAAAATCAATCAAACGCGATTAAGRAAAATMGGTAGAAAAATGGTCCACGTGGACAGTTATACATTATTGTTTGTTGGAACTTCTTAATTACAAAGTATCAGCCCGGTTTCAAGTACTGCTGGGAACTGAATTCAGAGTGAATGACTTTATATCTCGGGTCGGCTCTTCGATTATGTTGTTTGCTTCAAGGCTGAATGATGCGGTTTCYGCTATTTTTTATKTATTTTTTCATTTTTTTTCCTTCATATTYCGGAAGTACAGTGTAGCAATATTTATTTCACTKGCCCCGTATACCGATTATTAGAACCTATACAATGCTGACGGTTGCTTGAAACACGTTCCATTAATTATAAAAATATAAAGTAAATGGCATTTAATMACCCATRTGAATTCTACGCTTTGCYACAATCAAACTAAGCGACTAGKGAAATAYCCCAAACAGTTGCTTCATTTGTCTATTTTGTTTTTGCAWGGAAATAAGGAAAAACATGAATTTATCCGATGCAAATAATGCGATGATTCAGCAACATGCATGCAACTAGGATCTTAAATTACATAAGCCGGAACGGATTCATTTCCTCCAAAAAACCGGTTTCAAGGACTCACCCTTATCATTTTGTACACTTGGCCCATATCATCCTTTTTCGCTTTCCGTATAGTTACGCTAATTTCCCGTTGTTTTAGCATATTCGCGGTCTTAAACGTTCGCGTTCACCGCACTTAGCGCCGATTTCTCTAGAACTATTTTTAAACTGATAAGATTAATCGTCGGGCAGAGAAATTAATTTTAAATTTACAAAAGCCAGATTTAATCGAGCTCACGTGATATGCCACGGTTTTATATCATTGGTCGCACAGATAAACAATTCCCAGCACAGTCGGATTATGTTCTTTTCTTGTTCTCTGTTCTGATGCTTTAACTTTGCTCAATTACCATATCGGGTACCTACCAAGGTTGATTTTGTCCATTCTAGAATGCGCCAAGGTATCTGCTAGTATATCGATTTTGAGCGCAACTGCTGGTTGTATGAAAAAATACACTTTATCCAAACGAATAATGGGATGTTTTTGGCCTAAAAATTGCGTTATTCTCCACAAATGCGGATAGTCGTAGCATGCCACAGAAATGTGCTGCGTTTCAAATTTTTTGTGCTAAAATTTCCGTTTCTTCAAAGAGAGTTGTGCCAAATTTTCCCAAATGCCTGGTTTTCACTAGGGGATTGAAAAATCAATCACACATATTATAAGAGCCGTTTTAAGCCAAACTATCTTATGAGCATCGAGCGCGGATATTGGCGCACTTTTTTTTTAAACAATAATTTATGAGTCTTTGATAAAAGCGCTTAAAAAGACAGTTTTATTAATTTAAATTTCATTAGGGTTCAACAACTACATTACAGGAAGTAACAATTGATTAATTCAGTTTCATATATGAATGTTTAAATAAAATTCCACTGCATTGTGCACTGTTGCCAGTTGCCATAGCGCACTCCGCCCATCGGTTTTTCAAAAACCTGTCATCCATTGTTGTTTGATGTTGACACTGTCACTGTCGTATGATAATCATAGAACAAATTGTGACCCAGAATATCAATCAAGGTCTAAAAAAGTCACGATTTGATTAAAATTAGTAACGATTAGGACTGCGTCAGTTTAAGTGTTTATCATGGCCAGCCTGCTCAGATCCTTAGCCTTAACTGAGAATGTCGTGGCGAAAACTTGCCCAAAGGTACTGTAGTTTGTCCCTTCGATCAATCCTTGATTTGTAACCTTGCATACTTATAAAACATTACATAAAGTGTATTTTTAGATTCTAGGGACTGTCGCCAACAGTCGTTGGAACCCACAGACGCAACAGAAAAGGAACCTTAACGTTCACGAGCACGTCAGCTACACTTTGTTGAAAGATGCTGGCATTACAGTGCCTAACTTTGGAGTGGCGAAAACCAAACAGGAAGCCCGCCAAATCGCAGAAAAACTCAACACCAAGGACTTGGTCCTTAAGGCTCAGGTGCTGGCAGGTGGTCGTGGCAAGGGCTCATTCAAGAATGGACTTAAAGGGGGTGTTAGAATGGTTTACTCGTAAGTGTATTGTCTTGGTTTACTCATTGACTGTCCAAGGCGCGAGAGGGTCAAGGACCCAACTTGAACCAAAAGTGGTTATTGACGTTGTATTTTTCCCTCAGTTATCAACATTCCAATTATCACTTGTTTGTATGAAATAACAACTATTAAGTATAATTTGCTCTTGGGAGTAGTTTTGGATAGAGACCGACTTGCTCTAAATCAGTTTGCATTATCGTAATTTGTTTTCAGATAATTACCCGATAAATTTCAAAGCCTGTTGCATTTTTTCACGCTTCTAAAAACTATTTTATCTTCAATTTCATTGGGAATGGCTGGTTTTCTTTAGCCCTGATGAAGCAGAAGACATCAGCGGCCAAATGTTGGGACAATATCTAGTCACCAAACAGACAGGTGAAAAGGGGAGAATATGCAACGCAGTAATGGTAGCCGAACGAAAATTCCCCAGAAAAGAGTTCTATTTTGCAGTGATGATGGAAAGAGCCTTTGCGGTCCGTTTCTCGTTTAAAACCCTTAAACTAATGCCACAACATTCAACTCTTCTTTCAGGGCCCTGTTATAATCGCCTCATCCCAAGGCGGTGTAAATATCGAAGAAGTAGCGGCAGAAAACCCCGATGCCATCCTCTACGAGCCCGTCGATGTAACTAAGGGACTGACCAAAGAGCAGGCTGAAAAAGTTGCCGTTAAGGTCGGACTGGAGTCCCAGAAGGAGAAAACTGCTGAAATGCTGCTGAGGATGTACGATTTGTTTGTTAAAAAGGACGCGCTACTGATCGAAATCAATCCCTATGCTGAAGATGCTGGTGAAAAGTGTACGTCCAAAAATGCCAAAGCGCGATTTGTGCCTGTGATGGGATATTGTTCTTTTGCAGATTTTTCTTTGGATGCCAAGTTTCGGTTTGATGATAACGCGGCCTTTAGGCAGAAGGATCTTTTTGCTCTTCGGGACTGGACCCAAGAGGATGAGAAGGAAGTGGCTGCATCCAAGGTAAGAACTTTGTCTTAGGCACTTTGTTGAAAGTTAATAAATAGGAAAACCCAGTATTTATTTGCTGCTTCTACGTTTTTAGTTTGATCTAAACTACATTGCCTTGGACGGCAACATTGGCTGCATGGTAAATGGGGCCGGTTTAGCCATGGCTACTATGGATATTATTTCGCTCCATGGCGGTTCTCCGGCTAATTTCTTGGATGTTGGAGGTGGTGCAACCGCATCAGCAGTAAAAGAAGCCTTCAAAATTATCACCGCTGATCCAAAGGTAGTTTAATTCACTAAGTCAATTCTTCGTGTGCTAAAAAACTTGTGTTTTCCAGGTCCATGCCATACTGGTTAACATTTTCGGCGGCATCATGAGATGCGATGTAATCGCCGAAGGAATTATCGCTGCAGCCAAAGAGCTGAGCCTGAAAATGCCAATCGTCTGTCGGCTTCAAGGCACGAACGTGGATGACGCCAAAGTCTTGATTGCCAGTTCTGGACTGAAAATATTGCCGGTAGATAATCTGGATGAAGCCGCTCGATTGGCTGTAAAGCTGTCCAATATTGTCAGTTTGGCCAGAGATGCCAAGCTGGACATTAACTTCGAAATTCCTTTGTAAAAGGCCAATCTATATTACCTATTTATTGAAAATGTATTGTGAGTATTACAAACCACGGGTGAGTATCTTCAGTGTTCATCCAAAATGTCATTAATAATATTTATTTATTTTTGGTTTGTTTTATCATACTTTATTATTCATTGATATACAATTTTGCTGTAAAAAACCTCCATTGTCTTCAATTTTATGGTCTATATTAGTTTGTTCTCGAACAAACGCCGTCTTATTGTAATTTTAACTGTACATATTTGTTGTTACCTTAAAAAGTGCGTGAAACACTCTCGGCATGTGATTCAAGTTGATTTGGAGTTAGAAGGCTTTTGGCAGGTTGGCGCTTTGCAAAATTCCAAGCAAAATTAATGTAAATCAATCTTATTGCTGGTAAATGCACTTTGTTATTTGTAATAAATTTATTTGTTGCACTTGTTGGAAATTCTGACTTTTTGCTGATACTGAAATCATTTCCTAAATGAATGAAAAAAATCCTCGAAATCTTCTCGGTGAGTTTTGATGGGATGAGGATCCGATCTTTTAAGCTACGTATTTTGTGGGGTTTTGCACGTTTTACCTAGTTTATAGGAATTTTGGCCCCCAAAATTATCAGCAACACATTTTTTACAAAAACAATCAAACTGCTGTTTGTGTGCGTAAAAATGTTTAGTTAAATTCCCATCAAAACACTGGACAACTTTTCGTTTAGAAATGCGCGCATTTTGAGTCTCAAATCGGAGGTATCGCATCATTTCTTTTATCAATTAATTAAATAAAAAGCTATCGAAAAAGATCAATTGCAGACCATAAACCACCGCTTCCACCTTCAAATACAAAGACCTGAACTTCAAAAAAGTTTTATTTTTGGCATTTTTACTTTAAACTAGGGAAGTAATAAATTAATACATACTAAAATGGCACAAAAGTTATTCAGACAAGTTATACAAAATTGAAAGCACATCCAGTAGAAACGACTTCGAGGCATTTCAGATTTGGTTTCTCATATTCGCATTCCAAATAAAGGAACTCAGATATAAATAAACACTTGGAAATGTAGAAAACCTTACTGACCGAGGCCGAAAAATGAATGTCACTATCCAATGGGAATTTACCTATATTACAATTCGTCGGTAAATTCGTGAATATTATGCAAATGTTCCCCATAGTTGGTTGCCTCACTTCCCACGAAAATCTCATGATGATCAAGGATTTCGTCAAAAGATAACAGATCGTCGTGATTGTCGTCGCATTGCGCGAATAGATGAGTCGTTTCTTCTTCGGCGATTTTTCTACAAACATTGAAATTAGCGCGACTTGTAACACCCAAGTTAAATTACTCACTCATTTTGAGGAAACATCCAATAGATAATTTCATCTCCCGTTAATTTTCCGTCCTTGTTCATATCATATTCGTCAAACTCATCTTTCTGGGATATCAAGGCTTCCTTGCTCATCTGAGACCCTTTCTCGCTTAGAAATTCCTTAAAGTCGCACAAAATTTTACACTGATGTTGCTGATTGGGAGGCTAAGAATCGCGTTACCTTGAAATTGAGTGCGTCGTCATTATCAGTGTCTTTGCTGCGTAAAATTTGTTTGAGTAAAAGTGCCGACAAATCTTGATGCTCTTCCGGATTGGTAAATTTAGAAAATTCCTGCCTATTTAGCAGGCCATCGTTGTTTGCATCAACAGCCCTAAACAGTTCTTGATCTTGCTCAAATTCAATTCTAATATTTTCATCCTAAAATATTTGATTTGATGAGAATTAGATAAGCGTATGAATAGAAAAACTCTGCGCCTTACGCTGTCGGCCCAGTTAGATTGAAGCGATAGCTCCTCCGAACCATAACTTTCCAGAATATATTCATTCCAGCTTATGTGCTTATCATCATTCTCATCAGTTTCGTCAAACTTCTCATTGGCTTCTTCAGCTGATAGCATTCTGAAATTGGTCATGTTCAATAGGTGAGCAATTAATGCCATTTTCATAAGATTCTTACTGGAAAGAATGGACGATCCATTGTATTAATTCCGACCTATCAATGAATTTATCCCTAGATGTATCCATGACATTCAAGAGAGCTTGCAGTCTTTCCTTCGATTGTTCAGGGGGCAACGCATCAAACTCCTCCGAAATTTTGGCACTGCCCAGTATTGCCTCATGGTCAAAGTTGGTTCTGTGCTCATCTCATTAGAAACGATTTGTAAGTCTTCATGTGAATACTGAGCAATTTTTTAAGTTTATCTAGCCTTTGGTGGCTAGACAAAGGGTGAAACTCTGCTTTTCTAGTGTAACGCACATAAACTATATCTTAAAATTTAGTTAGCGATTGCTAATAGAATCAAACTGTTCTGAAACACTGGGGCAATTGTGATAATGGTAAGAACTTGCGCCTTTTTAGCACCAAACTAACTTACCAGAATTCATATGGGCCTGGTATTCTTCACGATTTGTCGCATGTTTGCCTTCATCGGACTTGGAGTTCAGCGTGTCATGGCTATGAAAGTTCTTGTGCATAACAGCCCCCCAACATGTCATTGAGCACAGTACGATTACATAACCGGTTAACCAGTTGAAGATGATATTGGTAACGCGCATTTCAACAGAGCTTGATTAGTTTTCTCAATTTTATATGATAGTATTTGAAATAAATAACGTGAACTCAAACAGCAATAAGTTTTTATTGTTTACACTGGTTGACAGGTTAGTTAAGTGATGTCATTGTTTATTAAACAAAAGGGTAGGCAATGACAATCGGTGGCGTTATATACCTCTCGCTCGCACGTATGGCAGTTTTGCGAGAAGCCTGTATTGATGGAGCTTGAAAATCTGGCAGCATTGCTCTTGGTCCATTGTCAACTTTTGACAAACACCTGCTTAACCTCAAACTTTCATGTGCCGGGAATATTGTTTTTCTTAAACATTCATTGTTTATGGTGTCATTTTCCTGAATCTGATCCAAAGGAAACTGGCAGAACCGAGTATTTCACATGGCTAATGACATTACGTCCACCCCTGAGCATTTCTACCAGGATGCCGCCAAATATTGGTCGAAAGTGCCTGCTACTGTGAATGGCATGCTTGGCGGCCTGGGCAGTGTATCAACTACAGACATCCAAGGTTCCAAAACCCTTTTGAAGCAACTGTTGAACTCCAAGTTTCCGCCAGGTAGAAGTTATGCCCTGGATTGTGGTGCGGGCATTGGAAGAATCACCAAATTTCTGCTGAGTGAGTTATTCGACCAAGTGGACATGGTTGAGCAGAATGCAGCCTTTTTGGAGACAGCTGAACTATATTTGGGACAGTCCTTAATGGAGCGAAAGGTGGGCGTGATGTTCCCTGTGGGATTGCAACATTTCGCGCCAGAGCCTAAGAAGTACGATGTTATTTGGGTGCAGTGGGTGCTCGGCCATTTAACTGATGACGATTTTGTTAAATTCTTCGTTAATTGCCAGTAAGTAAGAATAAAGGACTACGCTTATTTTCCTCTGCCTAAACAGGACCTTTGTCTTTTAGAATAGGATTGAGACCCAATGGGGTGATAGTTGCCAAAGAAAACATAACTTCAACCGACGATGTGGATGTGGATGCGACCGATTCGTCAGTAACACGGCCCTTGGGTGTACTAAAAAAGTTATTTGATCAAGCAGGATTGGACTGTGACAGGCTGGTCAAGCAACAAAACTTTCCCAAAGGTTTATACGCGGTTTACATGTTTGTTTTAAAACCGAAAATTGATGTTCCTCATGCTACTGAAACGCTGAAAACTGTTGATGGTGTAAGTGACTAGTTCAAGTAAACTAGCTATTGTGATACCTAAGGGCATTTTCTCTGCACTTTCTGTTACTAGTTGAGTAAGTATTGCGTTTGGCTACAGTCTCATTCATGAGTTTCAATCCGTTTAATATTAATGTTGAATCTTAACAGTAAAACTGGTCACTGTTATAGTCATTTCCAGTTTTCTTGGTTTCGCGATGCAAATTTTTTATCAAAAAAATTACTAGTATTGAGACAGTTTTAAGGTAAGCGCGCATTTACGTACCACTAGTCCGTATTTTGGCATTATTCCTAGTGGGACGTTTATGCTGGTTTATCCCAATACTTCCCAAAGTTTACTTTGCTTACGAGCACAGTATCGGACACTTTTGAAGGAGACAAAGTCTGCAAAGAGAACAGTGTTCTTGGGATCACTCTATTCTTTCTCTATAAATTGTGTTAGACAGAAGATGCTATCAATTACTGATCGTCCGTTTCGTTCGATCAATGCGACCAAACACTATCCGTACGATACCAAAGCAATAAATGCGCGCTTGTCTTCATTAGTTGGGTTTCTGTTGCTCATGTTGTAGACAGAAATATTGTAGGTTGAGGGCATCGGCATCGTTGTTTTTTGAACATTTCCTGGAAACGTTAACTTAATCATAATCAGTAATAGTATGTAAGTTTTATTTATTTTACTATCTTTCTAGTCTTTTTTTAGTGAATGTTTTTAACTGGTCCGGCGCAGCCTGTAAACTAATATTTTGGACTAAACTTTTATGTTTGATTGTGAAACTACTTGCCCCATCCAATCGCCTTCCTTAAACCTGCACATTTCAACTCGCAAAAATTTCATTTTGCCTCAGGGCTCAAGTGAATTTTTCAAAGTGAAACCTTCTGAGGGTGTCGCCAATAATGGTCATTCTTTTATATTGCTGGCATGTTCATATTGTAACTGAAAATGGGATTGGTTTACCTTGTCATCTGTAATTGCAGATTTATGAGCCAAACGTGCCGAAGTACATAAATAAAAAGTTCTCGGCCATCTGCGCTCATCAATCGGCAGTTGAGCGATTTAATCTACGTTGTTTAAAAAAATAAATAATAATATCGGAAGGTGTTCATCGGTTTATCGTGCACGTTCAATTAAGCGAACATTCTATGGTCATGTGCATTGCTCAGGATGAATTTTCTCTGTAATTGGGTTACGTAATGAAACTCGCAGAGCCGCATTTAATCGACTGCCGGAGACTCATCGATAATTAACAATGTCTAGGCTGAGTTTTGAGAAAATCTGTTTTGGCATCTGCGAGACGCAAATTCTGACTGCAGGATTATTTATTGCGTCCAGCAGGTTAATAGCAAGCGCGATTAGGCGGAAAACGTCCAGAAAATTTATGGCTTCATTTATTTCAGATTCGTTTTCGATATTTAATCAACAGCACTTCGCTTTAAATTAAATTTGTTTCAAATTTAAAAAATCCCACTATCGAAATGTTGGTGATTTTGATGCGGTGAAAAATTCGTGTGTGTCTCATTGAAGCAGCATACAAGATGTACAATGCCATCAACAAGCAATTCGTACCATCTGCATGAAGCACCGGTCCTATTATAAGTTCCCTACATTTAAGCTGATAAATTAGAGTTTTTTAATTTAATTTATTGTTGACTGCATTTTTTATGGTGCATACACATGCAGTACTCGATTTTTAATTTAGTTTCGTTCGCGAGAAATGTACAGAGGAATGCGATTTGATTAACGAGCATTCAGGCGCGATGGTCATATGAGTTTTGGACGGTTGGTAATTACCAGACTGTTTCTTTGTTGAGTGAAAAACCAGTGAAGTAATTTACAGTTTAAGCAGTTGGAAAAAACCTCGAGTCGCATAATGAGCTGCCAGTTTTCGATATCTTCCAGTTGACCAAAGAAACGTAAACATCATAATTCGTAATCTATAAATCAGTATTATACATCTATTTCTGCATTGAATTTCTGAACTTGCCGGATAAATTATCGTTTTTCTCTTGCGATGAATTAAATTACAGTTCATAAGTATTCTGAGCCAGCATGAGCTTTACAATTTTAAGTTACGACCGCTTTTTCTACTCAGCCTTATCACAGCCATCGTTCCGTTTTATGGCTTATTATTTTATTGTTAGTCGAGTTTCTCATGCGGTGGTCGATTTTTTTCCATCGAGTTCTATAGATTTTCTATCTAAGAAATAAATCCGCTACTTGATGGCCAAAGAATTATTGATATAGTCGATTTTCTTAACAGTTTTTCAATCGTCAATAGGCCGATTAATTTCCCGATGAGTGGACATAATACACTCGGACATATCAGTGGAATCTCTAAAGATTGTGCATCTTATGCTGGAAAACGTTTACGGAATTTCAATGGCTTTATAATCGGTAGCAGTTTGCTTAATAAATCGTTATTTATGGCCAATAAAAATGCATGATTTTATTCATATATGGAGTGAACAAATAAGGAACTTGCCACGCTCAGTTCACATGGAGCTTTCCTTGGCGCAATCAATCAGAATTGTTTTTTTGGTGTGGAAAATCTGATGTTTCCCCGATAATTTAAGGGTGGAGAAAGTTAAAAACGGCGAGCTTATTAAAACCTCAATCGAAAAAAGCTACTCATTAAAAGCAAATAAAATATGTTCACTAATTACAAAGATGAACTGCCTTAATTAACGGTATGTAGGTTAAGCTCTTCTGCATTATATGCTGACGTATCGGCACTAAAATTAATTAACAGTCCCTCAGCTGCCCACTGGAAGATATAAACGACATTGCCGGATGCAAAATCTGATTTTATGTTTATTTATTTCCAAAAATCTTAATTGCTTTTCGCATTTATTAATGGTTTATTTCGAATTAAGGCATGCAGGCAGGGTTTTATATCCTGTTTAGTTGCAGCTCTTGAGCCCGTAAAAATCATTTTTTTTTGCCTGGTTCAGTTGAGGAAATTAAGGATTCATATATTTAAATTGTGAAATTGCAATATTTATTATTCAGAGCGTCCCGTTCTAAAATTGATTTAATTTTAACACTCACAAAAAAAAGAACGAGGTAACTTCGAAAACCAGATCTTGCGGCTGAAGAAGCTCTTCCGCATCGGTTTCGAAGGGTCACTCTCTCAAAAACCGTAAACGTACTTCGACTTGCAGGCCAGGAATAGCCCTTTGATTCACCTACAGAAATGATGGATTTATGCAGGATTTTGATTTGTTATTATATTTTTTCTTTCCTGGGTTTCAGTCAAATTGTGAAATAAAAATGTTCATATCGTTTATTTCATATCAACAGCGCCATCATCAGATGTTAAATTCAAAACAAACCCATTGTTGTCTCGCCGAAACGTAAAAATATGAAATAAACGATATGAACATTTTTATTTCACATTTTGACTGAAACCCAGGAAAGAAAAAATATAATTTGATGATGATTAGGATGTAGTGTTAAAAAGGTTTTTTTTGGTTATTCACCCAATATATCAGCCTGCTGTTAAAATAAATCGTTTTTCGGTACATTTCCTGCCGAAAAACTGGTCGCTAAATCTCACGCGATTTTTTAAGTTTCTGGATTTTGAGGACATTTTCCATATCAGATTCGTTTTCTGCACGTATTGTTGAAAATAATCTCCAGAAACCTAAATATTTCCATGTTGCGAAGAAATGAAACAAGCGATAAAACGCACAACAGTAAGTAGAGAAATGCGTTCTTCATCTTGCGGTTTTTGAGACATTGACCACATTTGGGCCATGATTATTTCGTTCTATTATTTCCTCATTTTTCCGTAGACGGGTTTAATATTGGTAACTTCGGGACCAAGTGAGAATAATGTCTAGATAATATAAAAAATTTCCTTAAATCTGCTAATTTTGTATCAAAACTTGAACATAAAAAGATATGAAGCTTATATTGCAGTCCTGCGAAAAACGCCTCAAGAACATCACACCGTTGATGCCACAAAAATGTAAAATGCGCCCACAGAACATTATTTGGAGATTAGGGAGATAGAAGGTGGTAGACAAGCGTATTTGGACTCAATCCTAAGAGTATAAAAACGTGTGTAGTCAACGGCAAAATTCAGGAAATTAGCACGCAAACCAGAGGATTTTGTGCCTCAGGACCGATCGCAGAAGAGCACTTTCGTAGAAGGGAACTTTAAAATTCGTATCAAACAGGTTGTCGCAAACAAAACAATTTTTTTGCGAGTGAATAGGTGAAAAGTGTCGGTTGCAAAGAGGGTGGTGCAAAAAGGCACGTGCCACCCTAAGCCCACCCTGGCAGGATTCATTGCCTGTTCCACACCTGCTGCATGCACATTCACATTCATACTGGTACAGGTGTCGAACGGGGGCCCCAGCAAAGGTGCATCGCCTCGCGCTACCCTGCTGCGCTGGTACGACGCGTGCCCCTGATTTTTCTTCTTTTGGAGGGTCCTTCCGTTCAGCCTTTGCATTCTTTATGTCTCAGTCTGATTTTATAGGATGCCTTATTCGTGCCCATTAATATGGACCCCAACATTGCGGCCACTTCGGCTATAAAGTGCTGTTTTTGGGGCCCAGCGGACTCATTTGAGCGCCCGTAGGTGGAGCGGTGGGCAGCCAGTATTTATTTATCGCCCGCAAATACCGGCTCAATTTATTCTGCTATTGTTTATGCTATTTGGATTGGAATTGGCCCTGAAAGGGTCTGAAACTCATTTTTTTGGCCATTGAAGTGAGTTGACTTTGTTGAGCACAGTTGCCGACTATTTCTGCTCGTCTGGGGTTCCGGTTGTGAGGCGGAAGTTGAAAATGCGACAATATTCGAACAGGGTTCAAAATAGTTAAGTTCTGAGGCCATTGTCTCAGACTGAAACGGCGGCTTTGATCTTTATTAGCTGGCCGTTCACAGACTGGAAAACGCTTTGAAACTGGTGAGTTTTTCGGGTTATCAGGACGAATTAGGAATTTAGGAGCCCGAAAAATTCGCCAGTTTTCTTACAGAGGGTTTCAGAACTAGGAAATCACACTTTTAGGGAGTGTGCAGGGCATCGATGGACCGTTTGAGTAGAAGAACCACGTCCGGAAATGTATCTATTTGGTGGTACGGTTTGATGGCACTTGAAAGGCGTTTTGTTCAAAATCATGCTTAATCGAGTTTTAAATTAGTATAAAAAACGGACTGCAGATTGATTAGGCAGGAATTAACAAACTTACACTCGAGCTTGACTCGAACTTTAAAGTTGAGTCTTTTTCAAAAACTCTCACCCTCGAACTGGAGCGACTAAACTCTTGAAATTTTATCCAGTTTTAACCACGGTGAACATCTGCAAGTGTCCCAAATTTCGGTCTAAACGGCCTGTAGAATTATTTTGTAGTAATTAGCGAACCTGCAGTCGAGCCTAACTAGAACTTTCAATATGGGCGACTTTCAAAACTTTTTTACGCTCGAACTGAAGTGACTAGACACTTAAAAAATTGTCTAGATTTAACCACGGAGGGCCTCTGCAAGTGTAACAAATTTCGATTTCAACCGCCTGCAAAATTATTTTGTAGGAATTATTGAACCTACAGTCGCGCCCGACCAGAGCTTTCAAGTTGGGTCATTTTCAAAAAATCCTTACACCCAAACTGGAGCTACTAAACACTTGAAATTTTGTCCAGTTTTAACCACGGTGGACATCTGCAAGTGTCCCAAATTTCGATCTAAACGGCCTGCAGAATTATTTTTTTGGAATTATCGAACCTACAGTCGCGCCGGACCAGAACTTTCAAGTTGGGCCATTTTCAAACAATCCTCACGCCCAAACTGCAGCGACTAAACACTTGAAATTTTGTCTAGATTTAACCACGGTGGACCTCTGGAAGTGTCCCAAATTTCGATCTAAACGGCCTGCAGAATTATTTTGTTGGAATTATCGAACCTACAGTCGCGCCGGACCAGAACTTTAAAGTTGGGCCATTTTCAAAAAATCCTCACGCCCAAACTGGAGCTTCTAGACACTTGAAATTTTTGTCCCGTTGTAACTACGGTGGACATCTGCAAGTGTCCCAAATTTCGATCTAAACGGCCTGCAGAATGATTTTGTCGGAATTATCAAACCTACAGTCGCGCCTGACCAGAGCATTCAAGTTGAGTCATTTTCAAAAAATTCTCACGCCCAAACTAGAGCTTCTAG
>NW_026018995.1:0-332 GCF_020466585.1 Dendroctonus ponderosae | reverse complement strand
GTTTTAACTACGGTGGACCTCTGCAAGTGTCTCAAATTTCGATCTAAACGGCCTGCAGAATGATTTTGTCGGAATTATCAAACCTACAGTCGCGCCTGACCAGAGCTTTCAAGTTGAGTCATTTTCAAAAAATTCTCACGCCCAAACTAGAGCTTCTAGACAGTTGAAATTTTGTGCAGTTGTAACTATGGTGGACCTCTGGAAGTGTCCCAAATTTCGATCTAAACGGCCTGCAGAATGATTTTGTCGGAATTATCAAACCTACAGTCGCGCCTGACCAGAGCTTTCAAGTTGGGTCATTTTCAAAAAATTCTCACGCCCAAACTAGAGCT
>NW_026018994.1:0-6531 GCF_020466585.1 Dendroctonus ponderosae | reverse complement strand
TTCAAGCAAAAGCTGTACATTAATGGACGATATACGGGAACTTTTGTTAATACATTCGCTGAAACTATAGATTCTTCCAATAATTTGCAAAAATATCCGATCTAACTACGTTAAGAATAACTATTTTCCGTTAATATTGCAAAATACATCCATTGACTTACCGAGCAACTGTATGGGAAAATAACAAATTTTAATTCATAATCAAGAGCTTTTGCTGTCATTGCTTGAAACTTCGTTTTGAAAAATTGCTTGAAAAAATGTTATCCTCGACAGACAAAAAGCCGAAAAAGCTCAGCACGCTTTAAAACACCTAATTAAACGAAAAAAAGTTTTGCAGTAAAATGACGTCACTGCCAAAAAACTTGGGACCGACTAATTGATTTTTCTTAAAGTTGTAGATACTAATTTGGGTGAATTTTGATTAGTTTCGGTAAATGTTTTCTGTTTTCCTTCGTTTGGATGGGGTTGGAAGTTATTGGCTTTTTTTAAATAATGTTACGCAGTTATTTCCCCCAAAACATGAATTTGACAACATGCTAATAAGGTATTAATTTTTGTACGTGCAGCATCGGCATGGTGAGAGATGTTAGGACTTCAAAGTAAAATGGCGAGGCCTGCTTTCTTATGGAAAAGGTGCAAGCTTCAATGAGTGAAAAGTGGTGATAAACCGCGTGTTCCCAAGAAACACCGGAGAGAACACACCAAAAAGCAGGAAAAAAGTCCACAAACTTTTGGGTTTTGTCGTGAACTTAATATTTACTTTAATATAGAATTTATTCTATTCTTTAGGATTAGTCTAAAAAGCAATCAAAATGTGCTAAACCAATCGATTTAATAGGTAAGCGCAAATATGTACACATGTAACTCCGGCTGTAGCCTAACTGCTACTGCCAAGCCCGGATAAAGTGTGGAGGGTTCACAGGTCAGGTTAGTACCTGTGGTAAAAAAAGGCCAATACAGCCCACAAAACCACAAGCCAGCCTCGGAACTTGATTGATGAAAACATGACGGCAAAGGCAAGAAAATGGAGGAAGATTTGGAAACGGAATAAACTCAGAGTGGCCAACTGGAACATCATAGAACAACAAAAAGTAGTAACTATGGGAAAACGCACTTCTTAAGCGTTTATGCACCAGAGATAAGTAAGGAGAGACAGGAGAGAGAAAGATTCTATGAAGAACTTCAAACAGTAATGGACAAATAAGGAGAGCACGAGATAATATCCTTATGAGTGACCAAAATGCAAGAATAGGAAATGAACCACTGGATGGCATAATGCAGAGATTTAATGAAAGAACCACAAACGAAGATGGAGATCTACTGAAAATATTATGCGCAAACAACAACAATTTCATCGAACATAAGGTGAAATACAAATTCACATGGCAAAATACAAGAGGACAACAGTCGGTATTAGACTATATTATCACAAACAGAGAGTTCGTACCCCAAACAATATTGGACTTAAGATAATGGCCCCAACTCTGGAAGTGATCATAAGATGGTACTTTGCAAAATGAGACTGAACATCAATCCACCAAACCTAAACAGCAAATAATTAGCAAATTCAATGGCGAATCATTAGAATGACAGTACAAAACATCTGTATGAAGATCGATTAAACCATAAAATACTGCAATGATCAGTGAATACCGAAGTGAGCATAGACCACTAATTGAAAACAATAAAAAATAACATACTAGAAGAGGCCATGGAAGCTATAGGAAAGCGACAAGTAATCAATGCAATCATCAGAACACCATGGTTCACACCGGAACTGAAATAACTAGCTAAACGAAGGAAGAATGCATACATCAAATATACGCGAAATCAAAAACATGAAAACTGGACCAACTATCGAAGAGAAAGAAACTAGGCAAATGTAAAAATAAAGGAACTAAAAGAGACCTATATGGAAGCCAGATAATGCTGAGAAGAAATAAGCTAAAAATAAAAGATACCATACGAACCAATAAAATTACGACAGAACAGTGGGAAACGCACTTTAGGAATCGGAAAGAGGAAGGAATGAAAATGAAATACTGACCCTATTTGAAAAATATAGAACTACTAAGCGAATGGAAGAACTGTATAACAAAACTCATTTTTGAAAAGGGACAGAAAGCACTCGCAGAAAACCATCGTGGAATAACCCTACTTGATAATAAGACTATTCTGGGGCAAATCACCAAAACCGTACGAATAAGAGAAGAACAACAAGGCTTCCGAAAAAACAGATCCACAATAGATGTAATACGCATAGTCTAGCAAATATCTGAAAAATTCCTAGAATTCAATAAACCCGCATACATGTGTTTCATCGATATGACTAAAGCTTTTGAAAGAGTGTGCTTAAAAGATACTCTAAAAATAATGAGGACAAAAGGGCTAAAACACAGACTGCTTAATGTAATACGCGATATAAACACCCAATGTAGAACAAAAATCAGAGTGGGACACATTGCAACAGAAGACATACACGTAAACACATGAATTAGACCGGGAGACTCACTCAGCCCCTCCGTGTTTAATGTGATAATGGATGGAATAATAGAAAATGTTCTCAGAACGGCTGGATACAAAATAGGAAGTACTTATTTGCAGATTACGAAGACAATCTCCAAAGATTACTCCACTTTTTTAACACCAAAGCATAAGAACTAAATATGCTCATCAACATCAAGAAGACTAAATATTTAGTAACATCAAAGGAACCGATAGATCAGCTGGAAATCAACTCCAAGATAGTCAAACAAGTAACCCATTTCAAATATTTGGGAGCAGAGATAACGAGCCATGGAGCCATGTTTGAGAGACATTGTTTAGAATAACAAATACATCAACACGGAAAGCAGAGTCAAGATATATAAAACGGCAGTGACACCTATAATAACATACGCAGCAGAAACAAGACCAGATACAAGCAGAACTTTACAAATGATGAAAACAGTTGAAATGAAGACCTTAGGGAGCACGCAAGGCAAAACTCTTGAAGATAGAGTACGAAGTGAGGACATCAGAATGCAATGCGGGATGCAGAACATAGGAAGATGGGTGAGACGGAGAAGAAGATTCTGGAACAAACATGTAGAAAGAATGGAGGACAACAGACTCGCTAAAAACGCAAAAATGAACAATCCAGTGGGAAGGAGACCGCAGGGAAGACCACCAAAGCGCTGGAGAGAATGCTGGACCTCATCCTCCGGGGAGGACGTGTTGACAATGAGCAGGCATTAGCCTACTATGTATCCATATTAGAAAGAATAAAGAAAAAATATGTACGTAATTTTTTTGAGAAAAAATTACAGGCAACGAACCAAGGATTACAACCAATTAAATTACCATATATACACTCGAAGTACAAAAAGCGAACAAGCCAATTGTTCATGGAAGATAAGGGTAGCTTTTTCGTTTTGCGTCTCCTGAACTGCTAAAAAATTACGGTTAATCAACACCAAAAAGACATACTTTTACAAATTTTGATGTAAGTAAATGAAATCATTTATACGCGAGAAAAAAATGTATAAAAAATCCGTTTTTGCGATTTTGACGGTTTAATTTGAGGTTTAGATTTATTTATTATTTACATCTTTTGCATTTAACGTTTTCCCCTATGAGGTCTTTCGGCACAAATCGCAAAAAAGTCTGCTTAACCCCTACCCATTTTACTATTTTCAGTGTTTTCGCGTCTAAATTTTATTTTATCTTAAAGTTGGACAACATTTTCCACCTGATCCCTGACTATTATTATTTATTTTAAATTATACCTATCAAATATTTTTCGGGACTAGTCTGTAACCCCAAAATGTTACTGATAGTTTTAGGTTGATCCATATGAAAATTGGCTTTCGACTTTTTTGAGCTAATTGTGAAAGAAAATGTATCCACTAGACAACAAAAATTACCGAATGAATCATATTAACGCGAAATTGCGGTTTTTTGAAGTTCTCCTCTATTGCAGAAATTTGATTCACTCGATCATTTTGTAAATTTTTGATACAGACGTTAGTCTCGTCAAAATACACATTGACAGACGGGCAAAAAAACATATGAGTGAGTTAGTTGCCATATAAAGTAGTTTTAAATAGCTATTAAGTTATATGATCGGAATAGGACTACAAAACGATCAAATTAATCAAAATTGCACATAATAGAAACCCACCTGTATCAGTGTGATACTGTGGTTTTAAACTTGGGCTAATTGTATATCGAAATGTGACTACAAAACAATGAAAATTCTCGAATTAATCGACTAGACCCCAAAGTTTCCGTTCGTTCAGCAATGAAATGCAACGGACGAAATACCAGCATTACAAATTCCAGTCAAGCAAACCTCGCCTACAATGGATAAATACCTATTTTGAAAACCCGACTACTATTTGTAATTTCCTTTGTGTCACTCTTGTATACCAGAAATGCGTGAAGAAAATCTTAATAAAAATTAAGTAGGGACCATCGGACGGTTCTGAAATCTGAACTGACCAGCATGGGCATTTAAAAGTCCGCGTGTACGTTTTCGTTGGTGTAAACGCGGCTTTTACCTGTAATCAGGTTCTGCCAGGCAAACTTCTAAAACTAGTGAAAAGTCCCGTTTTCTCGTCAAACACACACACAGGAATGATTCGCACTTAACAGCAAAAGTCGCAGATATAACCCAAACATGCATTAATTACCTGTTGTTTTTCCAGCGTCCAAACAACTGTTTTTGCACTTAATCCATTTATTTACCAACAAAACACACCTTTTCTCGCTTAAATTGCACGTAAAGACAACACTTACAACACCGGTAACGATAACAAGTCCTAGAAGAAGCCTTATAGAAAGTTTAATGCACTTGGGTAAAAGTTTTCCGCGATTTTCGTGTGGAAATGCGCGTGAATTTCCTAACTTGACAAGGTGTAACCGCACGAACAAACGTTTCCTCGAAACTCGAACGACAAATCAAGGTATGCGGTGGAAGTTTGGCAGCTGCGTCGTGTTTTGCGCATTACAGTGGCGTACGACAAATTCACCTACAATTATATCGCAAATAATGACTGTAAAGAATTTTATAAAAAATAATCTAAAAAAGTAAGAAATTCAAAAAAGTTAATAATTGAAGGTATATATTTACACCTTCAGTATTTCGTAAAATAACGCTTTGATGATCAGGATGAATTCTGATTAACCAAGTAAATATGAAAAAGGAAATAATGAAAAAGGAGCGAAGCATAAACGTTTATAACTAATAAAACTTTGTTCAAATACAGTGTGCCCGGGCTCTGAACTCACCATCATTGCAAACATTTATTTTTTATGGCTTTCAAAATGCACATTGAACTAGTAAGCAAGTGCTTTCAATTTTCAGTTTTTATCTGTATTCTACTACAAGTACTATTTACGAAAATTTTAGGAAAAAAATGTCGACCTATTCTCGCTCAAAATGGCCTAAAATCCATCTACAAAATTTCATTGGTTTGTTGTACCGGGTGTGCAGAAAATGCAATATAATAATCATAAAATATTATACCCACAAGAAATATTTGATTTTCATCGATCAATTGAAAACAGTAAAATGTCGCTGTTAAATTTTGCTTTTCTTCTCTTTAATAATAAGTGAAATTGCAATAATTCATTTAATAAGCGTTGGTAATTAATACAGTTTTCTAAAAAAAGTACCTAATTAAATTTTGAATTTGTGGCAATGGCAATCTGTAGGTAGGTACATTTATTTTATACTTTGAGCTATGGCTATTAATTAATTAGTCAGCGTTCTTATGATAATATTCCAAACTACATTCTTTTAAATACAATATTGTGTTTTTAAATTGTATTTGCCCATTTATTTATATCTTAAATTACAGAATTTACAGAGCAATAAAAATTGGTAGAGATGGATTGTAGACCATGTTAAGTGAGACAAAGCTACGTTCCTAGATTGGGAATTACATATACAGGAAGAAACATTTCCAGCATGATTTTAAAATTAATGTTTGGGCAGGTATGATTCACAATTTTATTATTGGACCAGTTGTAATGCCAAATTGCTAAATGGAGATTTAGATTTAGAACTATTTACTTTTCTTGCAAACCACCTGGTTTATTGGAAGATTTTTTTCTTTACAACATCGTGCCGAAATGTGGTTTGTGCACGACGGGACTCCACCTCACTTTAGTTTCAAGATTCGGAGATTTATAAATGAAACATATCTAATGGATGACTCGAAAGATGGGGCAACGATGCACCCATAAATTGGCCTCCAAGATACCGTAAATAATTATTTGCGCAGAAACTGTAAGTCTGATGAAAATCTTACAAGAGGCATAAAAGTTTCAGTAGAAAATTAGCTAGAAGCAGAATTTTTAAAAAGTTATCTGTATAGATAATAACAAAAATACAAACACTTATTAACAAAGCAACCGTTATGTTTAATACTCTCGCCCATTAAAAAAGGATCACGCTTACGTCAAAACGCCCCAATTTATGTAGTACTTAATTGATGATTACAAAATTAGAGAACTTTGGCGGCCGGTAGAAGCAAAATGAAGCAA
>NW_026018993.1:0-6743 GCF_020466585.1 Dendroctonus ponderosae | reverse complement strand
ACTGAATTGTAATTAATTATTATAAAATTATCGTTATTGATCTAATAATTATCATTGTGTTATATTATTATTGAGAAAAATTCACATACGGAAGATACTGCGGGTAGAATTAAAAAGCTTAACTTGTAAGTCTGTATTTATCAGGCAAATAAGAAAGATTTGTAGGCAACGAAAAAGATTGTTAAGTTGTAAATCGGAATACACTGGAAGAAAAGAGATAATTTGCATTTGCCGTGGAACTAAAAGCTTGAAAAACCTACATAAATAAATTGTTTAGATACTAAAATACTTTCAAATTTAAATAAAGACAAGAAGCCTTAGTATGAGTTGAAAGCAATTTAAATGCAGTAATAAAGGACACTTAATGAAAAGTAATGGTAAATAAGCGATAGAAGACGTTGTGATAGGGAAACATAATGCGATAAATTTAATATTAGATGCATTACAAGAGGTTGTTATGCAGGAAAGCATATGGCAATAGAAAAATAATAAAAAAAACCAACAACGTGAATGATGCCAAGAACTTGAAAAAACGTGAAACGTTTGATCGTGGAAAAATCAAATAAAAATTTTTACTTTGACAGGTAACCTCTTGCTTGATCAGTATCTAGGAAAAGTTGAACAATTAGAAAATGATGATTCCAAAGTTTAAACTGAAATTAAACAAATTCTACAAGCGTTATTACATCTTTAATAATCAAAGTGAACTTCATTTTATTTTGGTTTGGATTGCTTTTTTTAGAATACTACAGTAAGTACGATCGATGGTAAACAAATACTCAACAGAATCATTAAACATGAAAATTTTTTTCCAGATGTCGTAGGAGAAAAGTAGGTATAAAATATGAAGTCATACTACTAAACAAACAGCACACACAGGCATAAATGCATTAGTAATGTCGAAAGCATTCTCGCGAGACGGTTCAGTTGAAAGCTAGGAATTATCATATTCTAACAAAAAATGCTGAATATGTGGATAAAATTTGGGCACAAATAATATTAAGGAAGAATTTCATAAAGTTCCAACAGGCTAAGAATACAGAAAAGGTCTGAACAGCGAAAAAAAAACTGTTTAGATGCGCTCGTTATTTCTCTAAGGCCATTGGGTTGGAAAATATGAATGTCCATGGGAAATACTCCAAGACTTTTATGCGGATATATTTAATTTAGACTGTTTTTCAGTAATTATTCAAACTCCAATTCATATCATATGTGAATGTTAAATCGTTCTGTCGGGATTTTGGAAGCTATAAATTATGTTGTTAATTAGTAGATACGTTTTTCACCAATTTAACTAGCACCATAGGCGAAAAAGTAGTCGAAAACAATTCAGTGCGAGGGCAGTAAGGTAAACAACATGTCTGGTAAACATTTTTCAGTATGTTACTGTTTCTAGAAATCTTGTTTTTTTTTATTTGAGCTGGTTCTTGCTCCTTGCTATTTTTTATCGTTATGGAGTTAAATCGGCTAAATTCAAATTTGCAATGGTAATTGGACTATTTACAATTCCAGAGACTCATCGTGGATCGGGACATCGATAGATGACATTCAGCTATTCCGGAGACGGCAGCCGGAAGGCATCGTATTCATATGCAGGCGACTATCCAACAAAGTGAGTTTGATTAATATTATACAATATAGTCAGGGTGGTTTATTTGAAGTGCTGCTTTGTTCCAATATTGCAAAACCTGCTTACAATTTCAATGTCAAAGTTGTTCAAGTTTCTCTGCAAATTATATCCACCACCACAAGTTATAAGGAGGAATATAAGGAGTAGTGTTTGAGACTGCATTGAGTTCATAGCGAGCTTTAACTTATTTGATTAAGCTACTTCTAGTATATTTCCTTTGTTCTTTGGAATTTGGTTTGGAAAATTATCCAGCTCTTTCGGTGCTTATATATTTCTAGCAGATATATGATTAAGAAAGAGTTTATCTAAGAAATTAGACCTATCAAAACTGATTAATTTATCGTCGCTTAAACAGGATGGCTGTGCTTATTATAGGAGAACTTCCACAGTCTATGAAAAATGCTATCTTAAAAAAATTAAATCAATAACAAATATTAATAAAATTAGTCAATTTTAGTATGAAAGTTGATGTGTAGTTAGCATTACTTCGCAATATTCATACCTGATTCATACGTTCATTTATAAGTTTTTAAATGCTTACGGACTTCAAACTTGATAACTTTCTGTAAGCTTTACATAAAGGAGTCTCGCATATACACTCCTGTATCAATGCATATACACACCTGTTATCACAGGAATGTTGAGCAACACACCCAAAAAACTGTTTCCGGTATTTTTCGAAATGCTTTTTGATCGAAATTCGTCCAAATTAAGGGCCAAACTTAGGCCAATACTGAAAATGACCAGATGGACTTTAACATGTCCAATAAAGGTCCAGTTGTTGTCTCTTCACTTGGCAACGGTTTTTTATCGACAACTTAACGTTCACAACAAGAACTAAATCTGTAGGAATTAGAATTTTGGGGAATTTCTGTGGAAAAATTATTGGAATTCATATTCATTGGCGAAAAATAATCATATCGTAGATCAATTTGTTTGCCTCAGCTCGGCAAAAATGACAAAAAAGTAATTATCGAAAGATTCACACTAAATACTGTTTCTCTCTAAATTTAATTAATTATTAATATTATTATACAAAACCATTCCTCGTCTTTTAAAGCACGAAAATGATCTTTTCATCCGCAAATCGAATCAGAAATTACTCTGTATGCGAAGCTCTTTTTCTCATTGACATTGTATAAGGAGTTTTCCCTAAGAAAGGGACAATAAAGAAGCTCTTTTTGATAGAAATAAGAGCTTTCAGAACATTTGTGCAAAAAAACGGATCACATTTCATGAACGAAATGAAATATTGGGGGCCTCGACCTCATTGAATACTCAAGACATCTGCAAAAAATAATAGATCAAAATGAATGCGATGGCGAATGAAAAAGGTAACTTCAGGTTTTATTGTTTTCGTATTTCGCATACGAACAGGAAGCAAATTAATAAATCCTGAAAAGTTAAAATCGTTTTGAAATATTCTATATTGAAAGCATATTAGTTATCAAGTGATGCATGATGATGAAACTTTTGGAAGGTAAAAACAAGCGAATTATGGTTGCAACAACGGATAAAAATTATAATTTTGGACTCAGAACTAATAGTACGTCTTTGTTCGGTTAAAAGTTAACGGGCATCAGGGACTCGACCGCACCCCACTTAAGAGGGTACGACTTCGATAAAAACTGAAAACCCTAGATTAACTAAAAAAACCACAAAGAACAATGGGGCGTTTTTACTCCCCAATCGCCATTTTTTGTACCTCTTTGCTTTAACTAAGTAAAACGTTAAGTTTAGGAAAGCGAACAGTGCATTTCATTTCAACTCCAAAAATACAGTCCACTACACGCAACAGTTTTCTTGGTCAAAGTTTTTAAGAAATATGTGCTTTCAATAATTTCTCAAACAGTAAATAAGGTAGATCACACCAAGAAAAGGATTAATTAACTATTCCACTCTTCAAAGTTTTCACTTGAATCGAGGCTTGTTTGTTCTGGCGTTAATTTATGAAATTGAAATGAAAATAATTCATTTGATATAATTATTTTCAAATTGTTTCCGTTACTTTTGAGCAACTAACTTATATAATTAGGTGACATTTGATACAATTACAATTGATACAATTGCAAATCGTATTTACAGGGTGCTCCAGTTTTAACGACTAGGGCATTCAGAACTTTTATCTTTTAAAAGTCAGGTTTGTTTGTGGGTAGATTGATTTCAATTCGTATTTTAATGCAGCTGTTGAGATTTTTTTCTGTTTTGTCAGTCTCAATATAAAACGAGGAAGATAATGTTCGTTTGACATTATATATTTTCCAAAACATTAAATCTACTATCTCATTTTATTAATTAAATTTTCTATAATTGGGTTAATTATATAATCGTCAAATCCTTTTTTTTTCAGTTTTTACTTAATTAATATCATAATTCAGCCCCTGCAATTAATCCTCACTGAATAGCACAGTGCGGCCTGAATTAACGATACTTAGAACATTGTTAGATGAGTTGGTTTTACAAGTAGAACGCACAAAACTCGAGAACAAATGATTTCAGCTGAAGGCAAATTCATACAATATATTAAAATTGCACCTGAAGGTTGAAATCACGCCTGATGTTTTGTTAATAATTTTAACAATGGACTTGATCAAGGCGCTGCTAAAGAATGGAGTGGTGAGGCAGGTCTAGGTCAGTTGTAATGTAATTAATTATACGGTTTGTGCAATATTTACAGGGTAGAACAGACAAAGTAGAAAATGATGTTTCAAAGTACTACCTACTGCAAAAATATGCGATTTTAATGGAAACTTAAATCGGTACATTGTCAAATATTGGTCACCGAAACAGATTTGATATGTGCATGTATTTTGGAAAATAATTTAGCAATTTATTTGGCTTTAAAATATAGCCATAGAGAAATAATTTGCTTGTCACGTTCAGTTCGAGCCTCGAAATATTGCCTTTTGTTCTTAGGCAGCGTATTGCTGGAGGGGAAGCACAATTGTTCAGTTTTGAATACAATTCTCTAATTATTCGTTGAACGTTTTGTCGTCGGAAATTAACGCTCCAGGGCAGAGTTACTTCAGTGTTAATGCTAATCTTATGGATTTTAATGAGTGTTGTTTTTGGAATCTTAATTCGGGTTTTCGAGATCTGGACCCTCACATCTCATTTATAGCAAATTGATACTCGAGTTGGAACAATTCTGCAGTTGCTGATTATCATCAACGTCCACACCTTGAAAAATGTAAATGTTACAAAGAAAATGAACTTTAGTTTAGGTTTTTACTCAAATTTAAATGCGTCGATTAACTATTAGAATAAACCTTTAATGGATCGTGGCTTTTAGAGGACAAAAAAGGTTTCTCTTGGTATTATTACGTTGATTGAAAGAAAACAATTTAGGGATCACTTAATAACCATCACTTAGATGTATATGTCCACAGCAATCGAGTTACAAGCTTTGAAAAACTTAATTTTTCGTGTCATTTTCTGGAAGTTGCCTTTTGTTCAAAATGATATTTTGCAAAGTTTGCATGCTATTAAGAATTAAAAAAAAAAAAGGTAAGTCGAGCAGCAATCTGAAAAAGTAAAAGCGCATTTACAATTTTTTACAGTTTCTATAATTACTGAAATAGACCACTGAATGGTAAAAAAATTTCGAAAATTTAAGTTTTTAATGCATCTTAGCTGAACATGGAAAAATTCTAAAACCCTCAAAAGAAATCAAAATCATTTGCGTTTGCCTTATTACCTTCACAACACCATTTGAAATATGTTATAAAATATGAAACAGCACTTTCCAGTGTAGCAATAACAGCATAGTTATTACTGGAAATTAATGAACGGCAAACTTTGCTTTTATGAAGCTAGATTAAAAATTAGCTGAGGGAATGCGATTTCCTGAAAACTTTGCGCCTTCGGCAATTGGATTTAGCTGAGGTCGTAGTACGAGTATTAATAGGCTTTAAAGTCTTGATAGAAGAAAATCAATTAAGCTTTCGAATTGCCATCAGTGTCAAGTTACTAGGGACGTTCCAGGGATATATTTCTTAGTTTTGTAACCTTATAGGCTTGCCGTCATTGAATATTCAGAGTCTGTTGCAGGAAAGACACTTGATTGATCGGATAAACGAAGTCAAACATCTTCCAGGCGTAGAAACGAAAAAAAAAATTTGTTGTTATAAATTGTTTTTCGCCACGGATAGTTTCAATGGTTGAAAATCCTGGCACGTTACTTTTTCGCCTCACACGGAGACAAATCCATAAAAGCTAATGGATAAAACTGCGAATAGGTCGAGCAAAATCTATAAAGCCGAATGTATTGTTTAAGTTGAATTCTACGGAAGTTCTTTTGGTGGCGGACATAATTCAATTGGACCGATATTCACCTTATAAATGACACTGAAAAATTGTTGGGCTGTGTTTTTGAAGCACCGGAAAAAGGAAACGGCAAACATCAGGCTTAACGCAATTTGTATCCATCATAATTTATTTTTATTGTCCATGTCAGCACATTTAAAATACTAATGGGGTTTGATTTATGTTATTAAAGGCAAACTGGTTTCTATAACACCAGTAAATTAGTGTAAACGAACTCAAATTTCAAATTATTCAATTGCCTAAAGGCTTTGGCCAAATAATTAGTAAGTAATTAACATACATTCAGTTCTTTAAAAGCTAAGGGTTTTAAGTTTAGAGATATATTTTTAAGCATGTTTTTGTTTAACTAAAGCTGATCCTTTCATAATACAGTTTGCGTACTTAACTGGGGCTGAAATTTAAATTTAGTGCAAACTTTGTAAATCAATGATGCTATGAAATGTTCAAAGGAACCATTTTCTTATTTTGGTCAACGTTAACTGGAAATTTTAATGATAAACCAACAAACTAATCCATTAACTACTTTGAATGCCAAGATATAATGAATTCGCTTATATTTAAAATAAGAGTGGCAAAACGTGGTCTGGAAGAAAAGAACCAATCGAGATTTATTGCACGAACGTAACTGGAAGACAAAATGATTTTTTAACATGCATTATTTTCCAAGATTAGATTAGTTGAATTTTAGAGCATTGATTCGCCAGAATAATACAACATTTTATATCCCACGTAAAACATGGAATTGAGGATTCGGAAAAACTCTTCAGAAAACATATTTGGTCACCAG
>NW_026018992.1:0-6799 GCF_020466585.1 Dendroctonus ponderosae | reverse complement strand
ATGCAGGGACAAGGTCGTGATTCCCGCTCTCCACAAGAGGAGACAGAGGCGCCCTCTGCTCGCAACTCGAGCGAATGGAGGGGGAATCTACGCGAGATAAGCTAAAAATTCCAGTCAAATAATGCTACTTTTGCTATTTTTGCGAGCCTTAGTGATTCTAGTGCTTCAGCATATTTGAAATCATATGATAAGACACAAAAAGGATTTTTTAAAAATCTGAAAAAACCTACAATTTTCTATTAAACCAAGTTTATTTTTAGTCTCATGACCAGGTTTCATTAACTGTTATCGCTAGAAGACAGGATATTTTCATGCAGTTTTGTGTAAACATTATCGCTTAACTGTAGAGCTTAGTGCAATGTTTACAATGCTGCTACAAAGTATCAAATTGTAACAATTCTTGAATCATTATCTTAACGGCGCAGAAAGCAAACAATTAAACATTAAGTAATATTTTCCTTGTATAGTTTTAATGGTAATACTGTCAGTGCGTTCAATATCCCTTAAAACAACAACAAACTCCCAGACTCAATATCAATATGATAAGGAAATTTGTATAAATTGGAAGATATCAGCGAAACATAAGTGTTTGATTCACTAGAGTAGCGTGACAAGTTCATATGCGCTAGTAACTTATTTTAAAAAGCGTTAGTTTATTTATCTTGGTTTTTTAATAAATGAATAATACAAATTTCTTTTGTTTAACAGAAGTCTAAAATGTTGACTATTAATATTGATGAGACTGATGAGAAAATTAGTAGGAAATTGGTTGATTCAATTGATGCCATTTTATTCGATATTGATGGTGAGTTGATGTGTTCAATAGTTTTAAAGCAAATTTTTATCAATCAACATTATATATTCTAGGGGTGCTGTTAATGAACCATCAAATAATTCCCGGATCCATTGAATTCGTAGATAAATTACGAAAACTGGGAAAAAAACTAGCATTTGTCACGAATAACGCCATTAACTCACCACAGAAAATTCTCAAATTCTTGGAACCTTTCAATGCTCAACTTGAGGAAATATACAATCCAACGTCGTCCTTTATCGACCTATTGAAAAAAAATGGTTTCAACAAGGATATTTTTGCAATCGCGAGTGATGGAGCAATAGAAGTAATGAGGAATGCTGGACTTAATGTTATTGATTATGAGGTAATKTTTKTYCAATGTATATACAGATTGTTTGATYATCAAGCATATACATACATACATACATACATATATCAATCATCTTTATTACAGTCATCCCGTCAAGCAAAGAAGTAAATTTAACTGCGCTAAATTTKATTTCGTATRCTTGATACATTTTCAAATAAAAGCTAAAAGTCTGGAAAAGTAGGCATTTTACGTCAATTCRTTTMTGTACGGGATTATWTTTGCCTYGAGGTCAGAAATTTATCAGCAAGTTCAWGRGACTGTMMGTTTTTATCGTGGAAACACAKGCGACATGACACGGKTTTTTTTTAATTTATTGGAWWAWWTKAWWATAGGCWWAAAGGCAATATTGCATSWAWTTSTATTTGATAGCTTAAGRAAARTRTGATATTTTTGCAAAAYAATAGTTTCATSAATTKAYCAMATCACCTAATTTTCAGCTATTTAAGCATAAAACAAAATATGTAAAGGAAATAAAAGTTGTATTTTTCATAAAATAATTGTAACTTATGCTCAATATARACATAAGAGTTTATTKTTGTTGATTTAGAGCATACAACAAGAGAGACTAACTGATGTCCTATCAGTTAGAGAATTATCTCTAAAAGGCTTAGATCGTGGCAAAAACGTTGGAATAGTATATGTAGATACGAATTTCAATACCTGCTACGGATCCTTGCAAGTGGGTCAAGTCCTTTTAAATCGCATCGAGAAAGTTCAATTCTTCGCTGCATGTCCTGATGATACGGGTTCCATAGGGGACAATTTGTTTCTAACAGGTATAAAGACTACTTACTACAAAACAAATTAAAAAGTATCTAAATGTGTAAAAATTCATATTAACGTTGCTTTAGCGGTGGATGTATTTAGTCCAGCGGATAATTTGTTGTAAATCTCGTTAATATCAATTATTTTGAGTTTAGGATTAATTGCATCTTAAATAACAGGCACGGTGCAAACACCGCTAATGCTGCAATAAAAAGGAATAATTTTATTTATTGTTAATGTATTTAGTACTATTTGGTAGCCAGTTCGTATCTTCGTTTTCACATCACATACGTTTTTTAGCACATACTCAAATTAATTTCGTTCATCAGTTGTACCTAAATATCCTATCAGCCAAAGGCAGGGCAAGGCATTTGAGGAAATTAAAAAGAGCATTAAATGTATTTATGATATGATTGAGCGAGATAAAAAACAAAAATTAAAAATATTTTTTTAAGGACTTCAACTAATTCGCGAATGTTCCAGAAGCTTTTTGAACACATGAAGATAATTACGCTACACCTACCAAGCATAGTTGCTCGTTTGCATTGTTTGTTTACGTTTTTTTTCAACCCGACCTTCATTTGAATACATTTCTCACATCGTTCCAAATGGGTTGTCTTTGATTTATTAGAGCTTTCTTGTTCGTCTGCATTGGCTTCCAACCATGCCAAGCCTATTAGGGAACACTCCGAAGCAGCCGGTCTATCATGTAAATGGTGAATATCAAAACATATTTTCCATGGAACTTTTGCGATCGTTGAGCTCGTTTGCAATCATCAGCCTCTTTCATTAATCGCTACTTGACGTTTTTCTGTTGAGTGCTGCACTTATCTCTTTAAAATGTCGATAATTAATTGCTTCCAGGCATCATTTCCAGAAGTTTTTTGCAGATCAAAAAAATTAAGTTAATGAAATAAGGAAACGATTGTCAAAAAACTTTTTTATTATTTGTTTTTAGGTCCTAAATATAACATAGATGCGTTGGAAAGATGGAGCAATAGAAAAGCCTCAGTAATAGGAAAGCCTGAAAAAGCACTAGGAAATATTATACAATCCAAGTTGAAGATATCCGATAGCCAACGAATTTTGATGATAGGAGATAGGTAAGTACTGTATATAATAGTTTGTAATTTTTTAAACCTTAGATTTTTTCTATAGAACGTTTCGTTTTTTGGATGAAAGCATGTTTGTTTCTCATCAAATTTTAACCCTCATTTTATTTCAGTATTGCATCTGATATGGCATTTGCCGTAAACTCAGGCTTCAAAAGTTGTTTGGTACTAAGCGGCATTTTCACTAAAGGCCAATGGGACGACTGGAAAGAGCCAGAAAATCTAAAACCGAACTATATTGCTACCAGTTTGGGGGCAATTTATGAAAAAATTCAAGATGTGTGATTCATTTTTACACTATTATATTGAAACATGTACAAGATAATTTTGAATAATAAAGCAGTTCGAATTTGTTTATGATTTTTAATTTTAGTCTTGTGTCGCTTTAAATAGCCGATAAGTGCAAAGTTAAAGACCCATAAATCCTATGGACAAGATAAAACAAAGCCGCTTTCCAGAATTGCTTTTTATGATCATGTCAGAAAGGATACATTTGAAAAGAAAAAACATCACTTAGCCGGTGATGGTAAATTTCCTCTAGGCTGGGAGGTTTAACAACTTTCCTGCTTAACGATAAATGACAGGAATGCTCCATATGGGGACCATAAATATTTACCAATAAGCGAAGGGCCTGAAATCTACCTGGTTTCAGCTTCCAACCATTTCAAAGTTTGGAGGGGTTTTAGAAGGAAAATCTGAAATCACTTTTATTTAGCAGAAACCGTGCGTAAGATAAGTAAGTGTCGGTGTGCATTTAATCACCAGGTTAGTGTTTTTTAGTAACTCTTGGACTTAAATTAGCTACATATTCATAATAAATAGTAATAAGGAAAATTGGCTCACAAAGTAGCCTTCGTAAATGTCTTTGATTCAATAGTTCAATTAATAAAACAATCTTTTTGCCATTTTTTTGGGTTCTATAAAACGTGGTATTGAAATCTTGCAAAACACTTTGAATGTATTTATTAACATAGGTTCCATATCCTCGAATTTCCTGAAGCAAGCCGAAGTAATATTTGTAAGGTTTTATTCTTTTTGTGTGTTTACCATAATATTTGACAACTAACAACGAAAAGTTTAGCTTGAAAAAATGAATCATCAAAAAATGAAAACGAATGCGTGAAGATTCAATGCAAAGAGTAGTTAAATATAATTATTATTTATATCCAAATATTACTATTATTTATATTATTACCTACTCTTTGGCTAAAGTATACCTAAAAAGTCCATGTTAAGGAAATATGAATGCTTTCGTGATAGGCATAGGTGATAGCAAACCTGCCCAACCGCTTTACTTCATGAATATTAAAATGGAAGAAAGAGGGAAAAGTGTTTGGGATTTCGTCTTCTTGGTATCTAACAGACTCTTCAGTCGAGTTCGGAAAAGTTGTTAGTCGCATGAAGCTTAACTCGAAACTGTAAAATAATCAGGTTGTATACAGGAAAGTAAGGTGCGTAAGTTTCCAATATACAATTTTTTGATTACAATTATAGTTTGTGTTTAACATTGCGTTTGTATATTGATGCCGGTTGAGCCCCAACTTATTTGCAAAAATGAATAAAATTTACTCATTGCAAGACTTATTATTATCATGTTTTAAAGTAGAAGGCTTCACTAGTCATCAAACTCGGAATAAATGTTTTAAATTCGTTTTTGCAACTGGAAAGACATGCTTATTGGCACGGACTAAGAGACAATACGCAAATTAATCATGTGTTTAAATTACACCGTCCTGCTATTATACCACTTCATTAAAATAGAAAAAAATAACTTGCGCAAACATATGGTTCCCACTGTTCGGAGTGTTTGTAGTTGTAATGTTCGTCTAAATGTGTAGAGGTGAACGTTGCGGGTCAAGTTCATTACTGAAAATTTACGAGAAAATGTTATTATGGTGATGTAGATGTAGACAATAGGACGATGTGATAGAAATTAACATTTCAGGTAAATTAATGTAGGCAAATAAGAAAAAAAAAATGTAGGAAAATAGATACATTTACACGTTAATACATCAAGAATTGCTAGTGTACAACTTCACGCCCCATTTTTCAAAATTGAGCGTGACGTATGGTAAGATCCGAAAACTTAATACTTTATTAAAGAAATAGAAGATCTAGTAAAAACTTTATTTGCTAAGCAAAGTAAGGAAATAAAAATACGCAATAAAAAATAAAAATTAACGAACAGTACGACAACAATCTCTGAATATATTAAACATATAAATAATATTGGACCAAATCCATGGAGTTAAAACTCTACATGTTTGGCGTTGGCACTGTTTAATTGAGACATGGAATGAATACAAAGTCGTCGACATTTAAAAAATAAATTTGGCGTATACTGTTTCTCCCAGCACACTAAGCGTATGAATGTCTATTTTTAAATTCACATTGTAAAAATATTATTTTAAGTATGTATTCTTTAGACAACATACAAATATTCTTCAGATACAAAGTAGGAAAAGTGAAATAAATGCGAATATTATTTTAAAACACTGGTCAATATGCAACGCCTGTGGGTAGGTATAGAAATACAGATTGATACGATGCCAGAGATAGTGCGAATCTTTAAAACACATAACCATTTTTGTGCTTAGATTTGAAACTAATCTAAGCACAACAACGAAATCTAGTGAATTCTGCCAACCATAAAAAATAAACTTTGTACCTTCCAGATATGCAAAATTTGATTAAGGTTCAAAATGATAAGTAAAACGTGACAAAACGAACTTGATAATTTTTGTCGCGCCACACATTTAATTACTTTTAATTACGCAGTTTAATACAGTTAAAAAATGTGTGGTTGAACATTTAAACGTTGCCCCTGAAATATCTGTAAGCGTTAGAATTATCTTCAGTTTCCTTGCATTAGAGTGTACAAAGCTATGTAACAGGATTTAAATGGGCTCATATGTATTGAAGATTACAAAATATTGTTATTGCTTCAGAAGCATACCTACATATCCACTAGGGTATTCATTTTCGTTATGTTCACTCATATTTTAAATTTTGCATAAGTTATTGCAATATTTACTTAAAAATAATTGGATTCAATCAACGAAAGCAAAAATGCTAAAGACATATGCGAAATATACGCAAAATTTGTTCGCCAAAATATGTATGCTAAACTTGAACAGGGCAGTAACTAGAACAGTTGCATGCAACAAAAGTGAAGTGCATGAGGAAAAATTGTTAGCTACTATTAGATATAGATTCATCAGATGGTGCTTTTCAAAACAGGTTTAGTGACATATTCTATAAACCCTATAAAATTATTCCAGTGAATGAAAGATGAATGGCCGTACAAAATCTTACTCTTGTGTTTTGTTAACAACGTTGTGTACAACTGAACGATAAAACAACCCATACGGAATAATTTCTTTAAATCCGGACCACCACTGTGGAAGCTCTTGATTTCTATATTTAACTGCAAAACTCGTTAACCAACAAAGAGAAAGTCAGTTTTCAAGTACACAGGCTAAAGCAGTGGGAAAAGATAATGTGCAATCAAACGTTTGATAACTTTTATCGAATAGAATTAACTTTCGGGAACGATCATGTGTACATACCTAATGTTCAGCCGGTTATCGAAAATCCATTGCTTGTGTGACTGGAGGATTCAGTCGAGTTCTTTAGAAAATGTCTTCATTTATCTTATAGTTAGTTATAATTTAACATTGGCCAAGGTAGGTGACATGTGTTCATTCTTGTTTCGCGTGACTAATTTTTAATTTATTGGATTGTTTCTTACCCATC
>NW_026018991.1:0-6399 GCF_020466585.1 Dendroctonus ponderosae | reverse complement strand
GGTCACAATCTTTAATTGACGATTTTTCCTTATTATTGACCCAAATATTTTATAACTGCATATTTGTGACCTTCTTACATCGAAAGCAATCAATTAAGCTCAAAAAACTCGCATGTAAAATTTTAGTTTTTGGTCGAAATATTTCCAAGGGTGGGTCCTTGTTGGCCCAAAACAAAAAGTGCTTTTTTTCGCAAACTGTTAACCAAAAACTTCGCAATTTGAAACGTGGGTCTTTCCTCTTAAGGGTGACTTGAAGAAGCCGGAGAAATTATTTGCCAAAGTTTCACCCCCATTCTTTTTGATTTCGATCTTTTGAAAAAACACTGTAGCCGCAGGCTAAAAAAGCAAGTCAAACTGTTGGCCCAAGACAAAAAAATGTTTTTTTCGCCAACTTTTGTCCAAAAACTCTGCAGCTTAAAAATCGGGTCATTCTTTTCGAGATTTAAGATGACGAACACGGCGGAGCGCTCGGGATTTTCTTCAATTGATTATAACAAATCTAATAACTAGTTTGTCTTTGTGTGTGTAACAAGCCAGGACCGGTTCCGAACTTCTTTTGTCACTTTGGTCGTGACGTTTTGCTAGCACGCATGGCCAGCATCTTCAGCGTTGTGTCCGATTTGGGCGAAAAAGAAGAAATTAGTACTAATATATCGGAAACCGGTCCTGGCTTGTGACTTGGCCAAAATACTGTGTAACTATGTAACTTTATGAAAGCCTATCAATGTTGAAAAATGTTTGTATCTTTGTAGAAACTCGCTATTATTTCGTTTGTTTTGATTTCCAGGTTGTGAACAACGTCTTCCCGTAGCTGAGCTGCAGCTTCGAAGAAGTTAAAACAGCATTGCCAAGACAACTTGTTTCTCATGCCTTCGATTTAAGCATATGCATTCAGACAAATATCCCAATTGTCCCATTACACATATTAAGACTAATTTAAGTAATTCGTCTGTTGGTTCTGCGAAGTTTAACATCGTGGTTCAGTCGCTCTTGGTGTAGTGTGGCGCTAGCAGGCAAATTGTCCCCCATCGGTTTGTTTGTCTCGATTTTGAAAGTAGTAGTGATTTAGCCCCGAAAATTAGCTGGTGAATTAACACGTTGTCGCTGCTGAGGTCAAATTTCTTGCAAACGACCATTGAAATGCAGTTTCGCCAAGACGGCCGCGTTTGATCATAATCATCCGACATTTGGGTTGTCTGTCTAAAGTAGAACCTGAACATAGAGGGTCAAGACTGATTTATACCCGTTGTTTGTGATAAATGGATATTGAGTCTAGCTTCCTGCACATTAAGATGCTAAACATCGACAACAGCTTCCTGCAAAATCGACGCCAACGTGAAACTACCGGCATCAAGAAATTGTACAACTCCTTTTTTGTTATGTTTTAAAACCTCCAGTGCATCAATTCTGCATTTTTGAACTGATTTCTTGGTAGATGGTAGGCTCGATATAGCCATAGACACATTGTTTTTTTTTAATTCGGCTCATTCCAAATTCGCTAGTTGAGGTCGTTTAGAAATCCTCACGCTTTCAAACTAGTATCGCACTAGTCAGTTTCATTCATCGACTTCGTCGTCCTATTATGGATTTTACATTTTATGCGAACTCTGATGCACTATTAATCGAAACGTCGTCAACGAGCTCCAAGGAGTCGTGGGCGTTATCCAACGGTATCGTGATGGACAGTGGAGAAGAGTATTTCGGGTGGAACGCTTTGAAAAATGTTGAAACCGCCGAAGGAAAGCCGCTCAACAAGAAGCGGAAAATATCGTCAGATCTGCGCGAGGATCAGCTCAGTACCAAACAGCCAAACATCTTCAAGCTGTTGAAGGACCCGTTGGAGTTGGATCAGAAATTGGAGGCCGTTAAGAAGGTTGCACATAATGGAAAAGGTGAGTGTTGCAGAGTTGAACAGCCACCAAACAGCCAAATCCTGTCATTATCTCCATTCCCTTCGCCCCGAATCGGCTAACTGGCCTGAACTACTTTACAAAGGAAGTACCTTTTAACCAGTTAGTTAGCACTTTGTGCTAATAAAAATCGCCGCACAAAGTGGGTGTAGATGTGACGTCCTTTGCCGTCTTACTTTGGCTAGTTTTCAGCCTGAGAACGTTTATTTTTAACGTAGATTTTCAGGCGGAAGTGGACAGTAGAGCGTTACCTGCTAATCTCGTTCATGTATAGATCAGAAGACGCTTCAATGGTCTAGTTGCCTAAAGTAGGCCAAGTTGTTAATTGCCGGATGGGCCTCGTTTAGCTCAAGTTGAAAATTGTACATTTTTCTGTTTGGCGCAGCGACAGACATGTTTTAAACACCATCGTAGGGATGTTTGATTTAAGTTGTTTGTAAAGTTATTCAGTCGCCCACTCATGTGATGTTTGGCCTGGCGGGCCTCAAAAATGTTCGACCTCCGAGCGTTTAGGTTTTAAAGAGAAAAATCCTAATAAAGCGCAAAACTTTAAAATATCTGGATATGAAAGCGCGATTGCTGCGCAACTGCTCAAGGAAGTAGAATGCGAAAACGTTACGAAGAAATTATATTCACCCGCCTTGTTTTGTCGAATTCGGAACTAATTTGTCATCAACACCAATTTGAGCACATAAAATAATCCATGAATTCTGGGTCGTCTGTAAGTTAATTCCAGTATTTATATAAAATCCAACGTAACCGAACCTTATCTGGAAAGTGGCATTCAGTTATCTCAAACTACAGATACGCAAGTTATCAAAACTTTGTATTCCGTCTGTCTTCGCAATGTTTTCATTGAATTGATGATGATTTGTGGTTGCCAAGCTAATGCTTGTTAGTCGTAAAATTAGTGAGTGTTTGCTGCATTCGAGGGCCTATAAGATGTTAACGTTCGATAGCGTCTACAAAAGTATGTAATCAATTTAGTGGACATTTTTCGAACTGAGAAAATGTGGCGTAATCAGGGAATATGAGAAGAATTGGGGAAATGTTCTACTGCTTGCTCAAATCGCAAAGTTTTCTTGCGCAAATGCTCTCTCAACTCAAACTTGCGAACATCTGAAAAATTGACCCAGTAGAGAAAGAATGTTTCGGTTTTAGAGCCAAAAATGAGCGAGAACTTCGACGTATTTGCTCAGCGCAGCAAAACAGTGCACTTTGATACGTTGTTCGCATTTACAACCTACAGAGTGTTTCAGATGAAATGGCCAGAACGGAATCCGGTTTATTACCATAAATGAAACTTTATATATTTTGAGGGTTAACCACAAATGTGATACAAATGTTGTTTAAAGTATGTTCCACATTTTCGTTTCAACTCGATTTATTGCAACCATTCGCAAGGAATCCATTGACTTACCAAACATTCTGTATATCTGAAGTTTTTCGGCAAAACATTTAGTAAATCGCACAAAAAATCTTCTTTCTAATGTAGCGACAATTTGCGTGCTTGAATTTATTGGTAGCATGTTTTAACCATTTAGTATTCGGAGCTTTTAATTATTAAGCTAGAAAACAAGCGTATTAATTAATGGTACCGAAGCGTGAACATCTTGGTTATTAGCAGTTGATCTCAATTGACATCGCTTAAGGCAAATGTATTGTTCGGTTACCAGTACTTTTGTCGTGTTATTGCAAATGTAAGATAAATAGGAAGTTTTGCATTCCGGGCTCAGCAACAGTTCTTAGTCTTCCTTCGCGGACCAAATCAAATCACATTAGCCTACACCAGAACTCCAAGGCCTCGGTTATTGTTTTTTTAGCTGGTTCTTACATAAGAGTACCAAATTGTTTGGCACCCAAATCGACTGTCGATTTGTCAAATCTTGTTTGTTCTTGGGGCTTAATTAGTTAATTAAATAGACACTTAAAATCCATTTTGCCCAACAGTGGTACTGAAGTAGGCAGTGTGGTGAACATTTTTGAATAATGTTTGTGGAACCGTTCTGTTACTCGGTAAATCTGGGTATGTAATTTCTATTGATTGATCGAGCGAACATTCAACAATTGGTGTGGAATCGAGTTCAAAATTCTACTATCAGAAGCTGTTTTGAGATACATTTATCACTGGCCATACAAAGGCCATTCTGGGTCACTCAAATCAATAGCAAAACCGCCAGCTACATAAACGATAAATGACGATTTGTCATCAAGAATTTGATTCTTTCAGAGCCAAACATTAGGTAACCAGCTAGACCTTAAGCTCACATTGAAAATGTTGAAGCATAATTTTTTTTGTTGTTATGAATTACAACAATGCAAACTTGCCAGTTACTGTTCAAATATTACTAAGTGATATGACTCTTCTTAAGTGTCCTAAATGAAAAAGGTCATAACAATAAAGTTCTCATTACGATAATCAAAGCTGATGCCGCTTGGTTGGGCTCGATTTTTTTTGATGACGACAAGCATGTCTTACACGTGTCGAACTGGAATTTCAAAGAAAATTGCTGCTTGGCACGTTTTGTTGTTATTGCAAAAGTGTAGAGTTCAATTGACTTATTTTCATGGACAGGCAAAGATAAAATTAGGTTTTACCTGCACAATAAAGCGAATTAATATTTTGCAAAAAAATGCAATGAGCGCAAATATCGGAACAAACACGGGGAACGCAACCAGCACCAATGCGTTTTATAAATCTTGTACAAACGGACTAATTACACACTATTTTAACTTTTTTCTGCTGCTTTGAATAGCGCGTTCTAATATGAACGATGCGCAAAACCATGATCTAGAAGATTCAAAAAGTCGTAATACCTGGAAATGTCCGTCCCCACGATGCGATTTTTACATCAAATCGCTGGCAAAATATGGCCCAAAAACGGAAGTTTCCATACAATGAAATGCTAACATGTTAAACTTATGATGGTTTCTTCAATTTTTTAGGTTCGACGAGAATGCCTTCGCAATGGAATGTGGAAGACTATGGAGATATCCAGCAGGAAATCGACAATTCCCTAAACCTGGATGCGGATTTATCCGCAAATCATTATTCCAGGTAGGTAATAAATAATGCAAATTTTCTCAGCAGTCGCCGGCGAATAAACGCCTATTGATTTCCTCTGAATAAACGGCTTTGTACCAACGTCTATATATAGATTTTTGTCTACAAAACGCTGTCTGTATCGTCTAGGTCGATTAATTTGAGCTTTTGCCACTTTTGAGTGCCTGCAAATTGCAAAGCAAATAGCCAGCGCGCTCTAACAAAGTGGCACATACACGGCAATCTGAAAACAATAATGGGCTAATCGGCCAATTTAGGCGATAATTGCCACATTTGCCATGTAACATCCTGTATTTCGCTTAACACGTACAAAAGGATCAGTAATCTCTATTTCAGGCCGTTAAAGGAACAGGTTTTAATCAGGATCGCATGGAACCTTTATTTGCCTTTAATATTATCAAGTAACCGGCACATAAAATCATCTGTTAGATCATTTTGCATAAGCTGATACCATTTAAAATTGGTTATGCAACCGAGACCATTGTACCATATTTTTCGTACAGAAGAGATAATTGTTATATAACGATAGTGTAATATAAAAATTCGCAGCACAGACAGTTTCAAGAACTTCTATTAATTTATCTCTATAGGAAATAATGTAATTTTGTTATTGTTTCAGTGAGTCGAAGTCAGCAATGAACAGTCTGATGGTGTTCAAACAGGAAGCTCTGTCTCCCACAATGAACGAGGTGGCTCATTCACAGGCTCGTCACAATCGGCAAAGCCCTACATCGACACAGAAAGGAGCCATGGTGAATCCGATCAACAGCACCATGGAGGAGAACAGCCAGAACATGTTCAACAGCACAATCAATCAGCTTTTGAGCCAAAGTGCCTTGGTTAATTTGCACAGCGTTATTGATAGTGAGTGCGCACCGCTCCTATTCTGGCTGAATTTTCGTTATGTTCGATGCTTTTTGCAGACAACAATTTGTCTACATCGCCACATTCCCAGGACAACTTTGGAGTCTCTTCCACCAATAATTACAGTTCGCTGGAAGATTGTCGATTCCAGTATGTTTTGGCGGCCGCCACCAGCATTGCCACCAAACAGAATGAGGACACTTTAACATACTTGAATCAGGGACAGAGCTATGAGGTCAAATTGAAGAAATTGGGCGATTTGTCCATGTATAGAGGCAAATTGCTAAAGGTAACTTTCAACAGGCCGTTGTTTGTTAAGCGTCCCTGATTCCCTGTGTTTGGATTAATCGCTCGACCGATAGCCGCAGAAAAAGTAACTGTAAATCACTGACTCAGCATACAACCTTCTACTAGAAATTAGAAAATAATAAACATTACACCATCCACTAATAGTTGGAAAATTAGACCTTCGAATAATGTAAAAATAAATAAGCAGGAAAGCAACATCAACCTATTCCTACCAGCTAGGTTTTGTTTCAAATCTTGTTCCTGACAGAACAG
>NW_026018990.1:0-6850 GCF_020466585.1 Dendroctonus ponderosae | reverse complement strand
ATGTCGATTGAGCGCAATAAACGCGCATGCGAAATTTTGATTTTTTGCCGAAAATGTTTTAAGGGTAGAAGTCGATTTTTGAAAAATTAAAATTTCGCATCATTCTGATCTCGAGGAAACAAGGAATGCAACAACTGGTTAAAAAGACGCCACAAGTTTTAGTTTTCAAGTATATATTTTTTGGACATTTTTTTGTGTTTTTGAGCATTTACAATCTTTAAGGGACGATTTCTTCCTTATTATTGATTCAACCACTTCATAAAAGCGCTTTTGTGAGTTTCTTAGGGTGAAAGGAATCGATTCAGCATAAAAAACGCACATGTGAAATTTTGATTTTTTGCCCAAAATTTTCTAAGGGTGGTTTTTGAAAAATTAAAATTTTTGTCAAAATGCCTGGAAATGCGCATCATTCTGATCTCGAGGAAGCGAGGAATGCAACAAACTAGTTGAAAAACACGCCAGAAGTCTCAGTTCCGAAATAATCGACATTTTCAGTACCTACATTTTAGGCGTTGTTAGAGTAGCAATTGTAACGAAAGGAAGCGAAACGGCATAAAAAATGTTTTTTTTTGCGAAATTGCCCTCTAATTGTGCAGCTTTTTCCTCATTTAACCGACTTCGTATCTTACGGTTTCGGAGATCCCCATCCTTATCTGTATTTACATACACAGGGAACTATTGTTGAATCGCAATGTAAGCAAAAGCGCCTGTTTAATGCGAAGGATTAACCAGTTTCAGATGGCGCCACCCAATCTAGACCCAACCAGCAGTACCGCCAACGTGTACGCGGTACTACCTGGGGCGGAGTCCCGCCAGATCGAAAGGGCGCACGACGCCGAAATTGGAGCTACTGAGATGGACAAGCTGGTGGAGAGCGAAATTTGCAAGGCGCGCGAACTGACGCTCAACATCAAAGAAACGGAGGACGTTTGTTCGGACGACATCGATGTGGCGGTGCCGCCCGACGGCGGCTGGGGCTGGGTGATCGTCTTCGCCTCCTTCATGTGCAACCTGGTGGTGGACGGTATCATTTTCTCCTACGGCACGTTCCTAGAGGGCATCGCCTCCGAGTTTGGGGTGACCCGCGCCCAGGCCGCCCTGGTCGGGTCGATGATGTCCGGGTTCTACTTGATCGTGGGCCCCTTTGCCAGCGCCATCGCCAACAAGTTCGGGTTCCGACTGGTGGCGGTGGTGGGCGCCCTTGTGGGTGCCGCGGCCTTTGTAGTCTCGTCCTTTGCCAGCAGCGTCGAGTTCCTGTGCGTCACCTATGGGCTGATTGGCGGTGAGTCGAGTAGCCTTCGCTTTCCCCCGGGAGGAGCCTTATTGTTGACCATTGCAGGAATCGGATTCGGGTTCATCTATGTTCCTTCGGTGATCACCGTGGGCTTCTACTTCGAGAAGTGGCGCGCTCTGGCCACTGGCGTCGGCGTCTGCGGATCCGGGATCGGCACCTTCCTGTTCGCCCCCATGAGCAAGCTGCTGATCGACTCGATGGGTTGGCGCCACGCTCTCCTAGTCCAGAGTGCCATTGTGCTGAGTTGCGCGTTCTTCGGGATGCTGTTCAGGTGAGCGCAGTCTTAGCCACGCCAGAGAGACTGAGTTGATAGGTCCTGATTTAGACCGCTGAAGCCCACCAAGCTGAAGGCGCTGGACGAGGAAGAGCCGGAGCTGGTGATGGACGCTTCACTCCTACCAGCCGCCACAGTGCTGCAGATGGAGGCAGCGTTGAAGTACATGCCAAAGCACGACCACCAGAGTTCCATTTCGCGGGTGTTCGCCTCGCACCACAATCCGGAGCGGCTGCACTTATCCGACGTGTACCACACCATTGGCGTGCCGGCGAGGGCGCCGTTCCGAGCTCAATTGAAGGAGAAAAGACTGAGCGCGCCCTTTGTCCTACTGAGCGAGCGGCCGAAGAAATGCGAGGAAATGCACCGGCCGCTCTATCGGGACGACATATTTTTCGGGCAGAGCCTGGGGCGTCTGCCCCAGTACACCTCCCACACCTCGGTGCAATACAATTTGGCAGTCACGCGGCTGCCCACCAAGCAGGACATCCTGGAGGAGAAGACGCACTCGTGCCGGCTGTACCCGGAGGCGGTGAAACGGGCCTTGGCCACTCTGCTCGACTTCAGCCTGCTCAGAAGCCCCACCTTTCTGATCCTGGCCGTGGGCGGCTTCTTCACCATGATGGGATTTTACGTGCCTTTTATGTACCTGGTGGACCGCGCTGCCGACCACATGCCTAAACAGACGGCCGTCTTGCTCATCTCCTCCGTGGGCATTGCGAACACGTTGGGCCGCGTGCTCTGTGGCGTGCTCAGCTCCTTCCCGTCGGTGAACGCGCTGTTTGTCACCAATGCGGCGCTCACTATCGGGGGAATTGCCACCATAGTGAGCGGCGCCTCCCTGTCCCAAGAGTACCAGTTCCTATACACCGTCATCTTCGGATTGGCCATTTGTAAGTAACACTTTGCAGTGCGAGGGTGGTTTCATTGGTAAGCAACTGCAATTTTTAGCCTGCTTTGCCTCGCTGCGGTCGATCATCGTGGTGGATTTGCTGGGCCTGGAGCGGCTCACCAACGCCTTCGGGCTGCTGCTCCTATTCCAGGGCGTGGCAGCGATGATAGGCGCCCCGTTGGCGGGCGCTTTCACCGATTTGACGGGCAGCTTTGACGCCACCTTCTACCTCTCGGGCAGCATGATCCTGATCTCGGCTCTGATGTGCTACCCGCTCGGTTGGGTGAACCGCTGGGAGCGAAGGCGCAAGCTGGAAGATGCCTAGAGCCTACAATGTGATAGGTGCAAGCCGTAACAGGGTAGATCAGTACAAATTGTAGGGAGCGAGAGCGCATTACGGCGCTGTTCAGTAGCCGCCCACCAGACCATTTGCAGCTCTTGAAGGCCGATTTATAGACAAGACATGGTTGTTGCAGTTGCGCAGCGCACTATAACACTAACACTCACCAATTCCAGCTCAACACAGTGTTACGGCCTAAAAATTTATGGAACAATTTAATTTTCGAAACTAGTGGGTTTTTAGTAGGGCTCGGAATCAAACTCGAATAATTCGAGTATTCGAATATTCGAATATTCAAAAAGCGTATAATTATATGTAGTCATAACTCGAACATTCGAATACTCGAATATCCGAATATTCGAATACTCGAATAATCGAATACTCGAATACGCCAACATTATGAAACTCACAAGGTGCAAATATCTTTATATGCACTTTGTATACTTTTATAAAATAAATGATTCATATTCTACAAGCATTTAAACAAATACCCATATATTTACAAGCAAATGAAAATAATCATATTTACTCTCCTGCAAATGAATGTAAAATTAGGTCTCTGTGTTCTGGTGATTCGCCTCATCAACTTTTGCGCGGTGTTACAATTAATGGACCGACAAAGGCACTTTTTTATCCGTTGCGGCTAGTTGCCAAAAATGATATGAGATAACGATTTTTCTTCTTGGAAAACGGTGAACGGAAAACGAACACTCGAATATCTAACGAATATTCGAATAATTTTACTATTCGAATAAACCACTAAACGAATATTCGAGTATCAGATTTTTAAAAATTCCGAGCCCTAGTTTTTAGGCCGTCGTAAAGTGGAATTTCTTTCTGACGTCTCGCAAGCACCAGTGGCACCAGTTTGCATCTTCAGAGGTGGTATGCTTGAACGCTTACACTGTTCTGATGAATAAATCATCAATAATTCCCGTTAAGCTCCAAACTCTGTAATGAAACTACTTTAAACTCGACATATCTTGTTTGCGCTTTAGTCATTTCTAATGATAAACCTTCGATCCTCCTCATTTCTTATGTTTTGCGCTACAAATTTTTTGGGGCAGAAAATCCAACCAGGTCTGATTGTAAAAGCGTTTTATCTCTTCAGATTGCGAGCGCAACAGTTCAAAATGTGAACACCCTGTAAATAGCCTGGGTGACTCAATTAATTTTTAGGAGTTGGCGCAGAGCCACGCAAATGGCTTTTTGCGCCAACTCAACACAGCGGTGCAGTAAGTGAATTCCTTTGCTGGGAGAATGTTGATAACTTTTTGTTTTTAGATTTATTTTATTTTTAAAATTTCTTCAAAATCTCAGAATTTTCCAGTTTTAGCCAAGTTACTCTTTCTTCTAAATGCTCAATTTTCTAAAGTTTCACTTAAAAAATAACCAGAAAGTTTACATAAAAATAGTTGGAAAAACAACACTGCCTCTAAACAGAACAACGCGTTTTTAGCTAACGTTTTACTGTAAAATACTGGCAAACTGAATCTTTTATGCAAAAAAATTATAAGATCCATTTTATAAGAAAACTCGTCGACTTTCTAGATGACTTTTTTTAGTTGTTTGAACAAAGTAGCAAAACGTAAAGCAAAGACGAATAACTCATCAGAATAGTGTAAGCGTTCAAGTAAACCACCGCTGAAGCTGCAAGCCAGTTGTGCTTGCGAAACGTCAGGAAGAAATCCCATTTTACCACGGCCTAAAAAACCCGAAACCCTACTAGTTTCAAGAAATGGCCTCGAAAGTCTATCTCTTTTGATAATTCCATTTTTTCTGCGACAACGTCCAGTTTATAGATGGGCCTTTAGTGAGAAGAAGACCCGATTCGTCGGATCCACCCTTCAGTGCCAAGACTGATGTAGAAAGTAAGAGCCTCGTTTGGATGTAAATGTATTTATGTGCTGCAAATAAAGGTGTTAACTTCCACTAAGTCCTAATCCACCAAGTCGTGACCTAAGAGAAAGTGACGTTCATGTTGCGCCGCTCCCACTTCAGTACCGGCTTGAGCGGGATCAAAAGTGCGCCGCTGAGCAAAAGGGCGCTGCCAGTGAACAGAAACACCGCTTGAAATCCTCCTGTATACAGCAAAATTACATTGGCCAGGGGCGTGCTGGAGAAGGCCGACAGCGACTGGAAAAGCATGTTCAGGCCGAAACAGTTCGTCAAGTTCTCCAGGCCGAACAGCTCGACGAAGACGAGCGCCCTTAGCACAGTGAACGACGCTGAAAAAAACTCACTGGCAACTCGACTGGCACAAAATGTCTGCAAAAGTTACCCAAGTTGAATCCGAAAAGAGCGCAAGCGATCACGTACAGCATCTTCGAGTAGGCAAAAGCCGCAACGATGAGGGACACTCCGCTCAAGAGAATCGTCACCCAGCTGACAATGTTCATGTCCAGTTGCGGCAAGCACGAAATCTGGAACCAACACAGAGAACAGATACAAAAAAATGCGTCGGTACAGAGCGGTGGATGATTGCGGCTAACTGGAGGGTGATTTTGACATGATTTGCAGGGATTAGAACCCAAACCGCTCCTTGGGGTGGTGACCTTTTTTTAGGTCCAGTCAGCAGCAATCTTCCACCATGCAAAAATTCCGGCACTTACTGCTCCACATGCGGCTCGTCCAAGCGTGTTCGAAATCCCAATGATGGACAGTACAAGCTTGGCTGAGTTCGGGTCCAGGCCCTTCCGCATCGCGAATTGGGCGGCGTAGGTGAACACGATCAATATGCCCATCAAGGAAAGGTAGCCGCTCACGAGCAGCAGCATGAAAGCGGGCGACTTGAGCATCTGGAAGTGCAGCATGGTTGTGAGCACCCGGAGTACTGCTTCAGGGCAGCACACGCATTGGTGCTGCTGTTCCATGTCGCGTTGGGTCGCCGCTCTGGACACTGATAGTGTGTAGGCCAGCGAAGGCAGACCCTTAAAATGCATTCATTCTGTTGAATAAACTCACCATAAGACCCAGAGCCAAACTAGTTGGCCTCGCTTTGCTCGACGTTATTGCCCAAACTAGGCCTGGGTAACACTGTGTTGAGTGGCGCTTTTGAGTTGTTGCCGCTCTCTGAGTTAATGAGTTTTAACTCATTGGTTAATTTTAAAATTTTAAAAACCATCAACATATTGCTTTTGCGCATACGTTTGCTTGAAAGTATTTGGTTTAAAACGGGAAAATTCGGAAATTTTTAAGAAACTTTAAAACATTTCAGGATGGCGCGTTTTTCAAATATTGGTTATATGCTTTTGCTTTATCTGGTCGTTTTTTGAGAAAACCTCAATTTTGGCGAAAAAAACAAAATAACTTTGTTTCGATTTGTCCCAAATTCAAGGGTAACTGTAAAGACGACGACTTTTCTTGTAAAATCCATCTTTTAACTTTTTTGCATAAAATACTCTCAGTTTGCCAGTCTTTTACAGTAAAACGTTAGGAAAAAACGCGTTGTTCTGTTTAGAGAGAGGTTTGTTTAGAAATATTGCCCTAAAAGAGAAGAAATCTGAATTTAAATAAACCAAATTATTCACAGCGACAAAAGTGACGAGTTTTCCGAGTAATTGATTATAAACTTTCACTTGTTCTGTCCGGGAAACTATTTTTGGGGAAAAATTATTAGGTTTTTGACCAAATTTCTTCGGGAGCCGCGTGTTCCAATTAAATTAATTTTATAATTTTCACAGAAAGTACCTGAAGATTGGCAGCATTTTTAAGTCCTAATCAAAATTTATTCCTGGGTTTCAGTCATTTATTGTCTCTATTTATCAATTAAAATACGTTTCGGTGTATTTTTCCACCATCATCAGTTTCCCTAAAATAACAGATGGTTAAAAAAAAAATTTCATTAATTTAAAAAACAACCACAGTTCGTCAACAGCCTTATCATATCACACATTAAAATACATCACAATTGCAATAATTTAAATATGGTGATTAGTCAGGACAATCAAATCTGGGAAGAGACTAGAATTCTTCGTTCAGATACTTAATTATTTTTACTTACATGTGTAGCGTTGTTGCTGCTTTAAGCCTTGGCATGCATTTGGAGTA
>NW_026018989.1:0-6742 GCF_020466585.1 Dendroctonus ponderosae | reverse complement strand
AAAAACACCCAGAAATAATTATTACGGTTTTGTCCATAAGTCGAAGCTGCAAAAAGTTTTCCAAACATTTTTGCAAAGCGGTCAAGGAGGCGAGTGTTCCAATAAAATGTATCTTATTATTTTTCACAGAAAATACCTGAAGATTGTCAGTAACTTAAGTAAAACTAAAAAATAATGCTATTTTTGGGTAGAAAAAAGTGCTTAATAGAAACTTTGTTAAAACTGGAATGACCTGAAAGTTTAAAGCAACTTTAAAAATCTTATTGTAAACTTTTTACAAAATTTTGCTTGTAATTTTTCGCGTAAAAGACTTCGTAAAGATCGTCAGTATTTTTACAGAGCAAAAAGTAAAGCAAAAAAATTCAGTCAAAACTAAAAAACCTCATTTTTTTAACAAACTCTACAGTTCTGTCTACAAATCTGTTCCAAACTTTCGTTTATTCTGTTCGTTTTTTGATAGAAAATGATTTGATTTTTGTTCCAAATTCGAAGATGGAAAGGGATTTCAAAACTTTTTACAAAGCGACGATTTTCGGATTCGAAGTTTATTTCATAATTTAGCATTTTTAAGTGAAACTCTAGAAGAGGAACTGGAAAGTTCTGAAGTATTGAAGAAATTTTGAAATGTTATTAATAAATGGCCCTTAAAACAAATCTGAAAACAAATAAAAAGTCATAAACATTTTGTCAGCAACGGAACTGAGTTACTGCGCTGGTCTCTTGGGTTAGTGCAACAAGCCATTTGCGTAGCACTGCGCCAACTTTCACTGAGTTACCCAGGCCTACAATAGCCGCATAAATCTAATTCTTTTCATATTCGAAAATCATGTTTTTCGATGTTTACCACCGATAAAAGATTCCACTGATAACACTTGAAGCAAAGCTGTTCAGCTAATCCAACCCTGCCTTTAGAGGAGTCAGTTTGCTGTTCCAATTTTATCATTTATTCACCGTTTTGATATCGTAATCGACCCAAAAGGATTCCGTTGGAATTAGGGATTTTTAAGACGGTGGAACTATGGGATAATGTTCTACCTCTATTAAGCTTCCAGCGGAATTTTACAAAATTCAATTTGCTTTACCCTGGAAGCTTTTATTAAAGCTCTAACGTTTCCGGTCCTGATGTTTAGAAACCCAACGGGAACCTTATTTGCGCCTGATTATGCTCAAGCAAGTATTTGAGTTTTAATATTTTTTGTGTGTGTAGACAGCAAACATTATTTTTAATTAAAAACACCAAAAACAAGCCAGCATGAAAAACCGGACAAGCTACGCAGCCTTTCTCTCTTTCCAAGCCCGACATATTCCCCAATAGATAATTAAAGTTCAAAATTGATTTTCTTTCTTATTTGCTTTCTTTCGCCTTTCTATTCTGCCATATATTTTTAATCAATCGCTTCAAAGGGTCTTTCATTCGAAATTGATGATCGAAGGCAGGCTTGTTGGTTTTTCTAAAGGTTGCTAAGCTAAGTAAAATATCAGTTTGTTAAAATAATCTTTTGTGAGTGTTGTTGGACAGCAAGTACACACTTGATTGATATATGAAAGCCACAATTGCTTTCCCCAATTGCAGGCAAACATTTTGGAGACAAGATTTGCATTTTTTTATTGTCTCTGTTCTTTTTTTTGTTTTCTTTTCATCACTTAAAGACCTCTTAGTCTGGTGCTTGCACGGTGCTAGAATAAATTAATTAAGTTTCACGCGTCACCTGTGCAAATTAACATAACGTCGAAATTCTTCTTTGAATAACTCAGGAACTGTTTTTTAAGATTTCTAAATTACAATAAATCGAGCGGTAAATTTACTCATGGTGTGTGACTTTCAATGACTAACACCAAGTGTCTAAAAATACCAGGCTGATATCACCGAGCAATTAATTAAAGCTACCATTTAATCGAAGACGCAGTAAAAGACTCTGAAGTCATTGTACAGGTTTAAAATTTCAACACCTTTTTTTTGGTCGACGTTTTCAATTTATCGCCGATCCAACAACAGTATTCAAAGTGGAAGGAATATTCAAAACAAAGCAGCGAATTAACTGGAAACAACTCGAGGCGTGTAATCCTGCCAACTGCGCCAACTTTTCCTCATTTATCTACAACACGGGGTGATTTTTAAGGCGCATTTGCAGACACCAAATGTTTTTTTGGGCGATAAAACTGTTTTTATTCCTGCCTCAACATCGAAGACAGATCGCAAATAAACAATGTATGATGGGTTTTGCTTCACCCATCTCCGACCACCCGCAACTGTTTATATATTTAGATCCCATTGGCCTTCTGTAGCAGTTCGTTGGGCTGAAAGCGATCGGTATACTGAGGGTCCATTGTTTGACCAGTGTGGCGGAAAATCTGCATAAACCGATCGATGGACATCGGAGAAATATCCAGGCTTCTCTATTTTACATAAAGGGTCTTAAATATTTCCACTGGCTTCATGTAGGCGATTATCCGCTATTGACTAGCAGCAGCCAACATACATTTCGTTTCCATCTAATTTCCTTCATTGGTTTATCGCAGGATTAATTCCGAACAAAACTATTTGGTTCGCAGGAAAGCCATCCGCTGATCCACTGATGTTCACGGTTGAAAAATAGCAATAATATCGTGAGAAATGTCGCTGTTTCAGTGCCTTTTACGATAAAGACATGCGGGGCTCAGCGGCAAAAAAATTATATGTAATTGTTACGCGCAATTAAGTTGACGCCTTCATTAAAAATTATCTGTGGCGAAGAGCAATTGGGTTTAGTTTAACCTTTACTAGGTAACGCGTGGGGGCAAAAGTGGCAAAATCAATTCTATAAGAGGCGAGGTGATGAAGAAAAAGTTGTTAAGTAATCAGCCAGCTTTAATTAAGAATTCCAAAGCTTCCACTGCGGTCACAACAGGAAGCTTTCAATACTGCATTGATTTACTCGTCGAAAATTGTTAATCCAGCTCCGATTCTGTTCGATTAAGGTTCAGCCGAAGGAAATTGCTGCCTTAATAAGCCACAGGTCAGTAGGCAGCAATTCCTGCGGATCCATTAGCAGTCCTTTTCACGCTTTGGTCTAATTCTACAGACTGGTTAATTGGGTTTCGGTCAGAAAACGGCGAGCTTTTAAAAGCTGCTTGGCTGCACCATAAGTTAACAGTTATGGCACTTTAATTCACTTTCGGCCGTTTTACTGCAGAAACGCACCAGTTTGTTGATTTTATATCGCTAAAATATGACGCTTTTAGCTGATTATCGTATTTTATTCACCAGCATGCCATGAGGTTTAATTTATTATTTTATTTCTTATTTATTTAAGTGGAATTTTGCCCGGTTTTTACTTAACTTACGACCATTCGAGTGTGATTTAAAGTAGGCGTCATTCCATAAAGAGTTATTTGGACTTATTTGGAGTGTGAGGATAATGGGGATTTTTTTCGGAATTATTTGCTAAAGAAGTTCTCAAAAAAGAGTTTCCCATTGCTTAAAAACTTGTGTGAAACTTGTTTAAATCAACTTTAGTTTTGTAAAAGTGTTAAGGATTCGAACACAAATATTCAAGATTCATCCTGGTTTAGAGAAGCGAAGATGTCGCAAAGAGAAAATCGTCTGTTAGAGCAAATCTTCAAGTCATATTAAATTGCCGTTGCGAAATTTATTGACGCTTTGGAATCTTCATATCGAGGAAGTTCAAAAATGTATACGTATTTTTCTTTTAGAACTCATCTGGATTAAGAGGAGCAAGGTTTTTGTAACGCGACGTCGTTTGTTAGTGGACAACTTCATTTTATATTAAATTATAAAAACGAATTAACAAATCGTGTAATAAATTGTGAAATTGCTGTTTATTAACACTCGCAGGGTTTTGTCCAACCAACTTCGTTTGTTAGTACAAAACTTCATCAATCAAATTATTAGGATTCTCATTTTTTGAGCCAAAATTGATGTTAATCCAATACGATCCATTATGCATGAAGGTCTTTTGTTAAACGTTTTCCCGATGATAACCTCGTTTCGACAAGTCGGAAATAGACTTTAAGGTTTGCGCTTATCTCGTTCAGTTTTGCATACACTGAATGTATTGAATAGCGATCATGTTCTCGAGCGAAGCTTTGGGTTTATGGATGGCGGTTGCTCAGATGTTTCTGTGTTGTTACACTTTCGATAAAGGCAGATTGGCGATTTGGCACATGAAAGTGCGTTGAGAAAAGAAATTGAATCATTACAAGAAAACTTGCTAGATTGAAAGCTGTGGAGTTTATAAAATGTTTTAAAAAATTGCGTCCCAGTCTGAAGAGTGCAGAAGAAATAGAAGGCTTAGCTATTAAATCGTGGATTTTCCGCAGCAAGTACTTAAATTACATTGTTAAGGTCGACAATTCATCGAACGCCTAATTAAGAGACAGAAAGCGCTAACTTTATGCCGACATAAATTAGCTTTAGTCTCGAACAGCAATAATCTAGGATTTGATTGTCGCCGTATTTGGGTTTCCTGTTGCGATAGTTGTTACCAAAGTGCCAAGCACATGTTGGAGTCGTAAATTAATTGTCTTCGAATACGCAGATGTTGAATGGAAGTTTCTGGCAACTCTTTGAGGAAAAACTTTGACTTCGTATTGAGGCAAATGGCTGGTTTCATAATTCGCTAATTAAATTACATCGCAAATAAAACAAGTTCTGGGCACGTTTCGGATAATCGCATTGTCCATGACCTCGCCCAAATCGCAGAACAATCGATGTCTGCACGCCGGGATATTTAAAACTCCAACCTTTCGTGACTGAAAACGGGAATATTGCTGCGAAAATCAACCCGAACCAAACGGCCAACCTCGGCGAAAACGAACTAATTTCCCTATTTTTAGCTCGAAAGAGTTGGAAGCGTACCAGCATTGTGCAGCACCAACTTCACCTTTCGGGTCAAAGTCATTATCTCTGAACTTGACTGGAAAGCCAGTCAATCAACCATGCAACGAAGAGGTCGAGGATTCATGGCGGCTGTTCCAAAGAGGCTGGCTGCTTAAGCAATTGATTTGAAAAAATGTCAGCCGATTGAACACGTTTCTGCTAATGCAGTTAAGCTATTTATATGGCTTTGAGCTTCAATAAAACTCAAGCGATCCTTAATTGCATAACCAGATAAGCGCACTAATTTAATAAAGAACTTCAGAAAATTAGAAGATCGACTGCGRTGCTTTTAACCGTGCTCAAGTCAATGATCTAGAATCGAGGAAAAAWGGWGTTATTAATAAGCAAAGACGTTGGAGGGAGGATAGSAGTTCAATCAAATATGTAAAGCGCAATAATCTGCAACACTGACACTGAAGCAGGAGCCATATTGCAGAGAATATTAAATTGCCGTCAGGAGGCCCRAAATTTCATTAATTTTAATTCCACGACGACACAGACTTGAARCTTCGACATCTAATTGAATTTGSCCCCAGTGCACCAAACTGGAACACCCATATAAAGACAAACAGAACWCAGCCGGAAAGAAACTCTCAAACTTTCAATACGAAACTCTTGAACAAACAAGCTGAAATATCGAATGCAAAAACTGTTTTCCGACCTTATTATAGAGCGCTAATCCCTAAAGCGACCAAAACATGGGCGTAGATTTTCTGAAAAGCAATTTATGGACGAGGGCGGAACGTCTACAAAGCTTTATGTTCATAAAACACGATTAGGAGATTGTGGCCTTAGGGATACGGAAAACTTACCGTTCTTCGCTTTAGTTCGAATGAAATGAAAAAATTCGGTTCTGGGTATTCTGATTAAAAGTTTAGTGAAAACTGCCACCAGATTTTTAGTTCCTTGAAAAAGACCAGGAAAAGTAAAGCAAAAAATTGTGATCCACGAAACCTTTTTGAGAATGATGTTGTTCATATATTATGATATTCTTATCTTTCCTGGGTCTCAGTCACAGTGTGAAGTAAAAATTTTAAACATCGTTTATTTCATTACGTTTTGGCCAGACAACAGCGCCATCATCAGATTTAAAATTTACACAAACTCATGATTAGTAAAAATCAACGTTCTTTTAGGTTTCTGATGAATGAGACAAATTTCAGGTTTCAAGAAGGCAAAGACCTAAAAGAAGCGGATTTTCTGTTGCAAATATCGGCAATTTTGTCGGTTCACATAACCATTCAAAAAGAACGTAGACTCATCGAAAAAAATAATGTTTTTTACTAAATTATTATCGAAATCATCTTCAAATAACTCTTGCACTAGAATAAGTTTGTATAAATGATATTTGTAGTTTCTATAATTGGATAACTATTCGGTGAATAACAGATTTCCGCATGTGTAAATTGGCCCCAATCGGACACAGAAGGATAAATGTCTTTCTCCCAAAGAAAGCAAGGGCGGAAACTTCTTGAATTCAATTGAATTCAATTCTTGAATTGAAAAACTTCTTGAATTCAAGCATTTTTTGAGAAAACTGCCAACAATTCCCCATCCTTGGTTCACTTTCTAAAAAGGCAATTTATTTCTCTCTAGAATGACGTACAAATGAGCGTTCTTGTTCATTTTGCCTCCGAGAAATGAGCAAAAACGGAACGGAAAACATGAAATTTTGGCATAATCTTGCACCTAAGTGTCTGATATTCACATTTCGCTTTCTGGGGCAAAACTACTCGAATTTCCTCACTCACGTTGTTACGACTAAATCGACTTTTCAATTCTCTATTCAACGATGCCAAAACGAATTGTGTGGCTCGAATGGTTCCTGAGAAACATCGAAAGAAGCAGCGTCACGTTCAAGTG
>NW_026018988.1:0-6856 GCF_020466585.1 Dendroctonus ponderosae | reverse complement strand
GATACTTAGTGCTTAAAATATTTTTTTATAAAAATGTTTTGAGCTTCTAACTAAACTTGCTAACCACATGCTGTTGTTATCCATATTTTGCAATTTTGGTGCAAGAAAGTTAGTTAACATTTCACGATAACGAACACCACTCACGGTTAATGCTTGACCAACTGCATTTTCGATGAAAAATGGTCCGATGATGCACACCACAGTGACTCTTTCTGGATGCATCTGTTTCTGAACGATCACTCGTTGATTTTCGGAACCCAAATGAGACAATTTTGCCGATTAACGAAGCCATCAAGATGAAAATAAACTTCGTCATTCTGTCGTTGTTCCAAAATCCAATCAATAAAGGCTCTTTGTTGCCCATGGTCTTCCGGCTTTAGCTCTTCAGCCAATTCAACTTTGTGCGCATGAGGCTTCAAATATTTTGTTAAAATTCGTTCTATAGAGGTAGTGGAAACACCAATTTCCTGAGCACAGTGGCTTCAGTTAGGACATTCCCATGACCTATAATTATTCTCATTTTGCGAACTGTGGCTACAAAACATCTATCACTTAATAATTTTTTACAATTTTTTAATTTTTCACAATGGGATATCGTTGTAATGTATTGAACCGGTCCATTTTACTTAACCTCCTACTGTCTACTAGCGGACGGCCATTTTTAATGTCAAATAATGACAATACAAATGGCGCGCAAGTCAAAACCGTCGTTCTGATTGGAACACCCTTTATTTGCCATCTTTCAGAATTAGAAGATTTGCCATTGACTTGGTAGATATTATTTCATTTTTGTCATTTTTTGTCATTATGTCCTAAATAAAGCGTTACCTCAAACAGTAGAGAACGATATGTAATCATTCGCAGCCTTACGAAACATATTACACACGAAAAGGGGGGAAATGTATGTGAAAGAAAAAAGTATATACCTGCCATTATCTAAAATGGAGGGCGGAATAAGAAAATATCGCACCGCGGAGACGCAATTTGACTTACGCTTTTGACATTTTCTGAGGCGAAAGGATTTTACTTTCAAATGATGGCAATGAAAATGACAGCGCCCCTCCATAAAAAATGAGTCGTCGAGATTTCACCTACTCCCTGATGGAATAAACGTGTCGTATTTTGTATGGTTTTAAGTTATTTATAAGCCAGAGGTTTGCTCTCAGAATTTAGAATCTAAACGGTGAATAGGTAATGCGCTTATTCGGTTTAATTATTGGATTTTGAAGCTTTCCCTAAAAATAATGTTAATGATATTTTGCAAATGCCCATTAATCTTATTTCTAATCTAAACTTTGATGGAAAATCAGGTATTAGTTGTAGTGTGTATTGTTAGGTTTCAAACACCTTGCATTCCGTAACCTGTAATTTCAATGGTCTAATTACTGTAAATTACATGATGAGTTCAAAAATGCCATGTACTACGTTAACAAGTATTTTACTAATTCTTTTTATGTCTCTAACCATACACTTAAAACCAGACTTTTGCTTCGACCGAATAATTTAATAATGGTAAAGTAATTCAAACTATAAAATATATTTACATTATTTCTATGAATTTCATATTGTAAAGTGAAGAACATTATTCAGTTAACTACGCGTCTAACATTTGTTTAGCAGAATAATTTCTTGGCTCATTAATTTTTCTCTGGAAATCAATCAGCGCATTTGCCAATAAGTGTTTAGGGGCCGGTAGTATTTTCGGATGACAATGTTTCATGTTTTTCAAAGATCCCATTTTCACGCTCATAGCATAATATGCAAAAAATAATTGTTATTTCCGGAATTGAATATGCGGCCATGTGAACCCGGTTATAAAAATTTGAGAAATAATTGGAAACGGATTTTACTCCGTTAAAGCGGAAGTCCAGAAATATTTTCATTTTGCATCAACGAAATTCGGATTTACTGGATTGCTTAATTCTAGTTTGGACTTTCAATAAATATATAATTTCCAATTATCGTATTTTCATGCAGCAATGGCTCAGTAGATTATCTAAATCTACTTAATCAATGGCAATTTAATTTTAGCAGGCAATAGTGCTAGCTAATAATATTTAGAAATAATCCACTTTGCACCCGTAGTCCATAAAGAGCCGCTTAGAAGTAAACCAAAATAGAAATTTTGCTTGTTAATCAATAAATTCCACCAAATCATCGCTGATTGTAAAATACGAATATCACCATGCGAAAATAGTATCCAAAGTACACTTTACATTAAAAATTAGACATGATTGAAAGCGTGATTTTAAAATCACTGTTAAACTGTGAATGCGATTTCACTTGTGGTTGCCGTTTTCGGGTTATAGCAGCGTCATAAGGTGATGGGCAATTGTGCGTTACTTGCAGAAACAATTTTAAAACATTTTTAATTCATATTTTTTAAATAAATAACCTTAGTTAGATATACAACAAATCATATTTTATATTTAAAGTACAAATGATTTTACGGACACTAAAAAATAACAGCCTCTGCAACTAGCAACTGGCTCCACATTTTGTAAACCCATGTACTCTAAAAATTGTAAAAACATTCTTTACAAAAATTTAAAGAGGAACAAAAAACTATTGTTTTACATAGAACGAATAGCGTATGTAGCTTCTAATTCTTTGTGAACAAGCTATATTTGATTTTAATTTTTGATCTGAAAAGAATCTGAAAAATATTTCTTCGCTACTCTTTGCGAAAATTTTCAAAATTTATTGATATTGTAGGATGTTGCATTCCATGTGCCGTTCCAAATTTTTCGACGTACTTGTTTTGTAAGATAATTTTACGTTGCATAAATTCTATTTTGCAAAATTATCATCTAATGCAGAAAAGAAATTCCACAAAAGAGTAATTTTCCGTCGCGTAGCACAAAACATAACAAACAATTTAAATTCTAAAAAATGAATAAAACAAACACTAAACGTATTTTTTTTATTTTTTTTACAAACTTCTTTTTGGGTATTTCGCCTCAAAAATTGTTGTCTTTAAAAAAGATAGAATTTCCTCACGTCTTTTATTACAGATTAATAAATAGTGCTCCTATTTCGCAATAAAAACGAATTATTTATCAAAAAGTAATCAAGAACTATCACCTAGAGGGTATCCTGAACTTATATTATTATATAGTTATCATTAAATAGGAGCACTATTTATCAATCTGTAATAAAACACGTGAGAAAATTCTGTCTTTTTTAAAGACAAACATTTTTGAGGCAAAATACCCAAAATAAAGTTTGTAAAAAAATGAATCCGCCTCAACAATATAAAACTTATCTACTAAGCGTATTCCCAGAAAATTATTTTAAAAATGCGCAAACAGGCTACCGATACACAATTAGAATACGGCTAATGAATGGTGCATACTGAAATGGGTTCCGAAAAATATCAATAAAATCCATGCTCCATCCAATCCAAATCACGTTTGGGACCATCACGTTTTAAATCACTGTTTATTTTTACGTTCGTCACAGATTGTGATTGCGATTTATTAATCACTGTGAAAAAATGACAGGTACTGATTTCTTGCTCAACTCTATTAAAAACAGCTTCAATTGATAGGTACATTAATCAAGTAATCGCAAACTTTATCTCTTTGAACTTGAAAAATATGCACACTGCGATTAAATGGATGTTTTAGTAAGTTGATTTATTTCAATCACGATTGCCAAAATGATATTATATTAATTGTTTTTGGATAATATTAAGTCTTAACAGAGACTTATTGAATACCTGACGTCTTTAATGAACAAAAAAACAATTTCACATGGTCAAACGACTTCAGCTATTTTTGATACATTCAAATTGAAAAAAATCTTCTAACAAGAAAGACAGGAAACACAAGTTCGAACTGAAAAAGTTAAAAACATTTATATTTTTCGTAAGTTTTTTCCATTTAATTAGTACATCAGTACATTTCCATCATGTATGGAACTTCAATGCATATGTCCAGTCTGCATCACTGATGTAATATATCGGATATAGTCTGTACACAATATAGCTATTGAAAATGCGGCTTGTCGTTTGAATAAATGAACTTTCCGAATCTTGACAGTTCTTCAAATAAGCAACCGTTCGGAACTTTAAATTGACTATACGCCAATAAATTTTATTAATCCAATAAACCGAACTCGGCGACGCTAAAATACTAAAATCATTATCCCGATTTACTGTAAAACTTTCCAGTTAATAACTCCAATGAATGGCCACAGCAGAAATTGGAATTTGCAAAAAAACTAGAATGACAAAGACATGAAAAGGCAATTTGCGAAAGCCTTGTTCGATTTATTGAAATAGTTGTTATGTAATAATGTGAAGGCTTAAATTAAATGTATGGATAAGGCTAGAGGCATGGCATAACTGATTAGCGCTGGGAGCTTGAGTTATGTTTTACGTAAATGTTAAAAAATTGCTCAAGATAGACATTTTATCAGTCAAAACAACACATATGCTGTAATTCCATTGTTTAAATTAAGAAACTTATTCTACGTTTTCTTTTTCGATCAACTTAATAGTAAATTTATTTAATGAATATCAATAAACTGGCGTCAACGGCGTTAGCTGGAATCTTAATCCATTTTTATTGCCTCCTGTATATAACAGCCCACATTTTTCATTTGTTTCAGCTCCAGCTAACATATATATGCGTCAGCTATATATCTCATATAATAAAGATTCATTTCGGCAATAACCAGTTATTCTGCTGCTGTCGTATCTTCATATCGTTTAAGCACAAACACCTCTCCGTAGTTACTCATACGTTATAAATCTGTCGGAGAATCTCACTCCTTTATTCATAAAGTTCTGCATATATTATCCTCAATTTTCGTTTCACAGACAAGCCAAGGAGGATAGAGGTTTCTTGGAGAGTTAAAAAGCAATTGGCAATTGGTGCTTGAATAATTTAACCGAATATGAATAAATAGTGGCTCCGATAAAAGTTTAAAAAAAAACGGTCAACTTGTAGTCAGCAAACCTGGTAACAAAAGAGAAGGTCAAGTATTTTAAGCTCACCAACGAAAACATTTGGATCGCAAAGCTGACCTGAAATTCCTCCAGAACCAATTTGTTCTTATTATGCTGGACGTTTGTAAATAAATCTGTTTTGTGAAAATTTAATCACAACTTTTCTAACTGCGCCCGGCAAATAAATTCTCATTAGTGAAGAAAAACAAGAACTATAAACTAACGTACACCGGTGGGATATAGTGACAGTCTAGATTCGCAAGCTAACGCGAAACAAGACATGTTTTGTCTTATTTCGCTTAAATCCATTTGACAGCGATCTACTAATTGTTTGGGAGTTTACGCTAAGATTTATGGTTGTCTGTATTGAGTTTTATTATGCATTGATCTTAGCTATTTTCTTTCTCACTCAACATGAGTGACTTTTTTAGCCTATGATGATTAGTCAGATTATGACATTTTTATAAATGCCTCCTCCCAAGCAGTGAAAGCTTTCAGCAGAAATTCATAGGTAGTCGTTTTTTGCTATTTAAATAACTATTTAGGTTTGCAACTATAATCCCCTCAAAACGGTTTAGTTATTCAAAATGTATATTCTGATTCTGATTTCAATGTTTAAAATAAATCGAATAATAACGGTCCAGCAATAAGCGAACGGGATTTGATTTAAGCTCAGTCTAGCGCACATAAATACGTTGTATATTGTAAGCAAATTGATAGGGACACTTGAGACATGTACCTTGAACACTAAACCGATTTCAGATAGAGGATGATCAAAGTAAGTCTGTGAGTGCGCGGCGTCTGGGCACAAAATTGTTTCACGCGTAATTGCACCAAAAAATCGGGCACCTTTTATGTTAGCAACACAGTTTTGCTACATAATGAAAACGTCTTTTTGCGTGAAATCCCATTTTGCAGGCAACGATTTCTAGTTTTACATTTTGCCAACAACTTCACTTCGTAGGTAGGCGGTACACTCATAGACTAAGAGACAGGAATTCATAGACAGCCCATAAATAGCAATAACAATAATTTAAGAGTAAAGGGTACTTCTTTGTTTCATTAGACATGTGCTTAATATTTTATGAACATTCTTTGAAGGCGATTTTTTATTTAGAATGTATAGGGAGGTCAATGGGAATGGAAGACCCTGTATTTCTACCATTCCTTAACACTTCTCACCGTTTATGCACCTTTGTAGATTAATATCCCCGTTGATTTAATCGTTTCGGTGAAGTTAAGTTTAAAACAAAAACGCGAATACGGTTAATTTTCCAACTAAGTAGTCGCAAACTTTTCAAAATTTAAGGTTTTTCTGAATTTTTTAAAATTTATTTTCCTAGAGAGTTTCTTAAAAGGTATTCCATTACAACACTGTTTAGCATCTCATTTCAAGTTGCTAAGTACAAACTTGTTAATTGAAATATAAAATTAAGTTAGAATAAACTATTTTTGTTGTTTAAAAATTGTTGTCAAAATCGTATCTGTTAGTTCCACACTCAATGACAAATTGAGAAGCAAATATACCGGGATGCTCGGTTCGAAATTAATGTGCATACTAGCTTTACGCCTTGAAAAGTTTGCAATTTTCCTTTCAAGCCAGGTATAAGATAGTGCATATATCAATGATAAACAATAATTAATTTATGTCACAGTAATCGTAACAAAAGTGATTTGATATACTTAAAAAATTACTGTGATTTTGCATATTCGTTTCGTTGTCGTAAACTTTCAAAACTTACTGAAAATTTTGGCAAAATTCACAGATGAGCCGAATTTTCACCACAGGTACAAATGTTTTATAAAATATACAATATTTTGAGCAACTGTCCAACATCTCCATTTTTTTCAACGCTTGGTTTACAACAAACTTTTTTGTAATGTTCTCAGACTAATTATGTT
>NW_026018987.1:6500-6759 GCF_020466585.1 Dendroctonus ponderosae | reverse complement strand
CATGTATGACTTAAATTAAATGAACATGAAGCAACACAATTATTTTGATTTAGTAAAATTAGTGCGCTTTCTTTAATTTTATGTTTTTTTGTGGATTGCTTTTTTGTTAAAATTGTGGAATTATTCCATTCAATTTTATGGCAATTATCAAATGCATGTTGACGAATGTGTGATTTATGATATTCTCTGTTTTTTATGTATGATTGGTGTTCTTTGAGTCTTTTGTGTAATGGTCTTGAGGTTTCTCCTATATAAAATT
>NW_026018987.1:0-6464 GCF_020466585.1 Dendroctonus ponderosae | reverse complement strand
TTTGTATTTTCAATTATATCATGAGGTTTTGTTACTGAAATTTTACTTCTAATTGTATTTTCAGTTTTGAAGATAGTCCTAATATTAAATTTTTTTACACTAAGTAGATAATTGAAGGCTCAAGAAAATCCTATTGAACGATACGTATTCTCGATACTTAAAAAATTTAGTAACTGCCAATAGGACCTTTAAACGAAACTGAGTCACGTTTCTAAGAATTGACTTTCGCTTTTTCGTGCATCTTTTGGTTCCATGTTATTATTTATGTGCTGGATTAAGTATTGTGTATTCACCAACACCAATTTAATATTCCGAATTTGAGCCGAAAACAAACACTCCTTGTGTCGTTTCGTGTCGCGTCTGAGTCTAAAATGTATCTTATCAAATTATCTTCACTTTTTCATATATTCATACAAGCAGGCCTTTACAAGCCTGTTTGTTTCACATCCCAAAATGTAAAATTGATGTTTGTTTCTCCCCAAAATGTACCAAGCGATGTTTATTCATCATATTTCTCTGTGCCAAATTACAAATTCGCACTGTACTTTGCATTTATTTTCTAGATGACTTTTTATTTAGTTATTATCATTATCATCAGATCTCATTTAGTCGTTTTTGCTGAAGAATTTTCAAATACCCTCAAGACAGTTTGACTAATAGTTCAATTTGTTAGCTAGCTGTAAGAAGCCGGTATTAACACGTCGGTCTAATGAAATCCAGCCCCAAATTGTCTGAGTTTAAGAACCCCACGCCCACAAGTTGCCGTGCAAAATCAGCATTTCACGATGTAGCCCTGTGGGGCCGCCAAATGTAAACATCTAAATGCAAGAAGGGACCCGAAAACCGCTGGTAATACTTGGTGTTTAAATGCTTATGAAGGACAAAGGGTCGCCGGACTTATGTATTATCTTTAAGGGGGGTATTCCGGCTTTTACGTAGGGTGGTAATGTGGGATTAAACTATTTAGACGGTCGTTCGAAGGGCATTTGTTACGTATTCTCAAAGCATTCCACATTCTTTCCCGATCCCAAGCATTAACTCATTTGAACATGTGTTACGCAATTAGTTGAAACAAACGCATTATTTGGTGGTGGTCGGCTACGAGCAGCTGATATTATCGAAAATGGATCAATCATAATGCAACAACTGGTGCTCAGCTTATCGATATTATGAACGGACCGAACTTCAACATTAAATGGCAGTGTTTTCTAATGACTGGCGTATGTAATTAGTATCACTTTCCATTATGTAGAGTGCAACCGATTTTGATATGGTTTATGAAGCCAGTGGCGACCCAACAGCAATTGTATACGAATTTAACCGATAAAACACATTAAAAACAGAAACAGTTAAGAAACTAAAATAAATAGGTTCCAACTCGGAACTAAAACAGTATGTTTAATTTTTTGAAGGAGCTGAATTCAGAGATTTTGATCATGTAAGAGATGAATCTGGAGGTACCTACAGCCCCAGATGAAAATGAACAAGTTGACGTTTTACTTTGTTGGGAAAAAAATCCACTAACTCTTCTTTTGCAGTTTGTGGCCAATTTACACAGGCGGAAATATTTTGTTCACCGAAAGCACTAATATCATCCCTACAAAGTTCCTAGTTGCTAATTCCAGTGCAAGAGTTATTCAAAGACGATTTCGATAGGCGAAATGAACTGTGCGAAAGCATGCAAAATATGTACAATCTAGATAATAATTTAGTAAAAAACATTATTTTTTTCCGATAAAGCTGCATTCTGTTTGAATAGTTATGTGAACCAAAACAAAATTGTCGATATCGGGCAACAGAAAGTCCGCATTGAATGATGAAGGTTTACAGTCAGTAGCCAAACAATAAACGTGTGGTGTGGAATAGTGCGCGAAACGGGACCATTTATCTTTCAACGGTCTCTAATTGGATAAATATAACTGGCATTGGTGTCTTTATTTCCAAAACATTCCAGATCTATTAGAGCCAGACTCTCCTGACGAAAAACTGATTTTTCAACAAGATGGGGCTTCTCTACACTATGCTGTCATTGTGCGTACATTTTTGAATGAAACCTTTCCCAATCGATGGATGGGAAGGTGAGGACCTATTGAGTGGCCTCCTAATCACCAGATCTAACTCCGGTAGATTTTCTTTGGATGCGGTTACCTCAAATCAAAATTATTGTTGAGAAGCCAAAATGTGCAATTATTGAAAGAGGAGATCCGAAAAGAACTGAGTGTCATAACTCTGGAAATGGTTGAAAACTCGAAAAAGTCGATTTTGCAAATAAAAATTGAATTTTCCAAAAAACAACCCGCTGAATATTGAATAAAATTAGACATTACTTCAGAGGCTTACTCTGTAAGTCGACTACAGCCTTTCCTGAACTGGAAAATAATGACAATAATTGTATCCACTCGATAAAAGCATGAGCAATAGGACATTCATGGAAGAGCACAAAAAGTTTATACAAATATATAGTTAAATTAAAACAAAAAATAATACAAAGAGTGCGTGGTTCTTAAATGAACTGAAAATAGACACAATGGACCAAAAAACAAAATAAAATAAAAGTTTGCTAAAGCAATATTTCTTAAATTCCCAAATCAACTTAATATGTCTTGAAGAATAAAGAAGGAAAAATTAGCCTGACCGAATATTTCCTGTCACTGGCTGTTTAGCCGAAAATCCAAAGACCATATGTGACAAATGGCATGGTGCGACATGGCTTTAGCACGCAATGCCACAAATTTATTATTTACTCTCGTCAAATTCCGTGTCGGAACCGAATAAATTAACACGGTATTAGCCATTAAATGGACGAATGCACGGTATGTTAATATGCCTTATTTATTTGCTCATAAATAGCGCTGAGTTAGTTTACTGGCTGTATTATCGTACTGCGGATAGGTTGGGCCGAATATAGACAACTTTACGTAAGGGTGATTGATATCAACGCATGTTATCACCACCATTCACAAGCTATATCTGAATTTGTTCCATTTTCTGGTCGCAATTTTTCATATTCAAAATCCAGCAACTGACACGTTGAATTCATTTCACACTACTTTGGGCAGAAAATTAGTTGAAACACCCTCTTCAATAGTCCCTTGATTCCCAATTTCCCGCTCGTATAACCCGCAGGATCGGCCAAACATTAACAGCAGGACAACGGGAGTTAGAATAAATATGTAGCATACAGGATCCCTCCCTTCACTATTATTTTATTAGGCTCTTATACAGCACAAGTTTAGCAACTGAGAGGTCTGTCCGTATGTCCTTAGGCAGTTTGTCGTGTGCCTTATGTTCAACTTACTGTGTGCATTCTATTAAGGTACAGGCTAGTACTTTGAAAGCACCAAAAACAATAGAAAATATTTAAAAAAACATATATTTGGCAGCTTTTTTACTTTAGTCTAGGTGAATTTTGTGATTTAATGCTAAAGATTCCGGATGTTAATAAGGCACGTTAGCAAATATTTGATATCAAGATGAAGTAGTTTGCAAAGCGATTTTTCCTGCTTTGAATTAATGTTAATAATATCTGCAATTTTTACTGACGACTGACTTATTGATGTTTTTACATTATTCGTATTTGGTGTTCATCCTGTTTGTCCTCCTAAGTTGAAACCATTTGGTAAAGTTTTTCATATTAATTTAAAGAAAAAAGTTATTCTTTATAAAACGTTCTGCATGCTTTAACACCTAAAATGCAAATATCAGATAGTTGACTTTTGGCCTAAAATAAAGAGAATCGAAAAGTAACATTTTTAAGAAAAATTTAATTATTTAACCGAATTACAGCTATTTTGGATAAAACATAAATTGTGTAAAAAAGACAACAAAAGCTATGTTTTTTTCTGAATTTTCATTAATTATGTAAGTACATGAGAACAGTTTCCTTTCTTAATTTTGCCTAAAAAATGTTAATTTAAATACGTCAGTAATGATAAGTTGCAAGTAAAATATACATACAAATAATAAGTTGTGTAACTTATATAATTTCACGCAATTTTTCAAAATTTTAATAAAATTTGAAAACCTTATTTTGGTTTTATTCTTTTCGGGGCTTTCCATTAAAATTATTGTTTACCAAATTATGATTTCTATTATGTTTATTATTTTTGCAGCAGTTAAATGATTAGTATTTTTATTGTTTTTTGAAGAATATTAGACATTTACGCATATTACGCATTTGCCCTAACACTAATATTCGACACTGGAAATGATTATCTAGAAGAGTGTACATAAACTGGCACCGCTCTCCCATAAAGTTCCACATTTCCCATCATAAAATAAACTAGAAAGGAAAATAGGTTACAAAAATGGAATGTCTTTGTGCTTGCACTGTCTGCCTAAGCACCTAAGTACATATTTCTGTAATAGAAGTGTCTATTATGTATAATGAGCTAGAAAATCTATTCACGGGTTATACAAAGAATATGAAAGGTCTTGCAGATTTTTATAATGAAGTTAATAGATAAATAATATTATTTGCAAATTAGTTTTAAAAGACTACAAATCAGACAGAAAATACAATAAATCAGCAGCAAAGGATAATAAATGGCACTTTTTTGGCTGAGCTGTAGCTTTAATGCAAAAAAATAGTTGCTGCCTAAAAGGGCTAATTGATTAGAAAACAGAAATAGTTTTTTTGCCCAAAAACTTGAAGGTGGGTCAGATGGTCTTCTATTGAGCCAAAGAATATCGCAGTACTCGCTTGATTATGTGCTTACAGAACCCCTGTATTTGTTAAAAAATGGTCACTTTTTTTATTTTTACATTCTTTGCCGATAATATCATCTGGCCAATTCTGGCCTTAAACACACTTGCTGTTGAGAAAAAAAAGTGCCTTCTATTATCCTTTGCTGCTGATTTATTGTATTTTCTGTCTGATTTGTAGTCTTTTAAAACTAATTTGCTAATAATATCTATTAACTTGATTATAAAAATCTGCAGACCTTTCATATTCTTTGTACATGTACGTACATGCAAAGCGGGAGGCTCTCGGGTCGTAAACTATCCATCCAACGAAGTACGAGTAAAAATCCGATTTTTGGGCAGGAATCATTGATTTTACACAAAACACCAATTTTGAAGACCACAAAAGTTAAAATAACATAACTTAATCAAAATTAAAAATGAATTCTTCTCCATTTAGCTCTGCAAATTCCTTAAGAAATCCTGCTGTTTCATAGGTCCTGTCCTGCTGAAGTTAACTAATACAGTGCAAAGATAAATAGAGGACCAGACCGGAGCCCTAGGGCTAAACACGACACAAAGGGTCCCCGAATAACCAGATTAAACTTGCCGATATGGTTCGCAAAGAGAATTATCAATGCTGTTGTGGGTACATGTCTGTATGATCTGCTTCGTGCGAAAGAATGGGAATAAAGTGTGAGCAAAAGTCACTGATGGGGCCTGGAAAATGTACATTCAATCGATTCGGTTTGTCGAACATTTTTCCAATCAAGCCACTTTTTTCTGGTGTTGTGCGTAGATTCTTAGGTCAGAGATACTGAAATGAGTTTCCAATCTTTTCTTGGCCGCTTGAGCTTTAGGCTTTGAGAGTACTGAAGGTGGATTAGTACCGAAGTCGAAAAGGACGGCAAACTAAGCGTAGAGTCAATGTATGCGATTCTCATTTTGTCAGGCCGTTTCCGTATAAACTCTAAGAAAGATAATCTGGAGAAACCGATCATATTTCGGCGGTCCTCGGTCTGGATCGTTCCCCAGCGGTATTGACGACTGGCTCACTGGGGGATACAGAGTCAATACCCACCCCTGGGATCTGTCCGGGCTCCCTAGGGAACATGGCCGCCAAAAAGGAGAAAGTGGAGTAAAGAAAACCGTCGATTAGACAAGGATGCGAACGGGCCCGCACGTCTCGGCCCTATGCAAGGAAACTAAAAGTTTCCCCGAAACGAAATTTGCTTTTTTCGATTCAAGCGCGATTCCAACCACAAACCAAAGCTGCAACTTGCACTATTCTAAATAAATAAAATCCATTCCCAATATTTATTGTGTCTATTATCGATTTCCTCACTTCCTCATAGACTCACGGAACAAACGGTCGATTTTTTTCACGCGAGAATGTGATCAGATCCTGAAAAAATGTTGAAGATTCGCCGATTGGTTTCGAGGAATTGAAAGAATCTCAAGTCGGGTTCGATTGAAAAAGAGCAGCACAATAATGCGCCATAGGAAGAGGCAATACCTTTTTCGAATTGACAGATTTATGAAGTGGTACAGGTTAATATCGGTGGAAAGGAATTGAATAACACTATTCTGCTGTTGACGTTTTGGTGGCACAGCCGAAGTGAAAAAGAAGAATTATGCGCTGCGGTATTGGACAAACAGAAACTGAAAATAACTCCAACAATGTATTCTATACGAAACGGCAAATTATAATTCAAAAATGATCCTCCTGAGTTGTTCAAAGCAAGCTTTCTTAAACCCTTATATTATTGAGACAACAGCTT
>NW_026018986.1:0-6847 GCF_020466585.1 Dendroctonus ponderosae | reverse complement strand
TCGTTATAAACTTTCTTGAACTGCTCTTGATTCTCATTATCTTCGCCTTAGTCATGACTCTCCTTCAAACGATAGGCGTTTTCTTTGGCGACACTGATCGAAGGTTCTCGCAGGTCACCCAACAGTTCAAGCTCAGTTTGGATGGTTTATCACCTATTTGTGCTCCTTCAAGCCCCTACTAGAAGACCGGCAGTTATTTACCATTGAAGATATCATCAGCATTCCTCTAATGATGCACTTATTAATGGATTAAAGGAAAACTCGTCTCCGAAGTAATAACACTGTTACTAGTCGGGACTGAGTTCTTCAGATGGTGAAGAAGCTCGTATTATGCAAATGCCGAGCATGTGGGCACAATCCGATGAAGAACCCAGTAAGCAAAAGGGCCAAGTAATAATGAAGAACGAAGATTAACACCTGCCCAGTCTGGCGCGTGCTTCGACAGTTGCTGGTAATCTCGTTTCTTTTAAAGCCACAAAGGTCGTCAGTTTTTTAGATGTGAACCGGTCCGAAGCTCGAAAAACGCCGATTGCGTAAGGGCGCGTGTGTTGAAGCCTGATTGTGATTGAGCCATTTTTCCTTCCTCGCAACGAACTGGTTTGAAATTTCCCTGTTAAATTTCTTATCAGCAAGCAAACAGAAAAATACAGCAGACACGATCGTCGTGAGGCCCCCCAATTTTTCGATCGCACTTTATCTCGAAAGCCACAAACGGGGTCCAGATCGAAACCGTTGCACACGCCAAAGCAGGTGTTTGGAGGCAGGTGAACACCACCATATGCCCACCATCTATCTGACAGACACTCTTCATTTAAACCGACTACCAGCGGGTTTTATTTACGTCATTCTAGTTCTTTTTCATCTGGTGATGTTGATTCAATTTGGTTATTGACTCCGGCTGGGAGACGGAGGGAGACCATGCAGCTGCCGAAAATTATGGGGAAATGGGAGAGTTCAACTCAACTCAACTGCTGTTTGCATCGCAAGCATCTAATCTGGAGCGTTACAAGTAAGAAAACATGCATTTTCCACTGGCAAAAGCCCGGCCTGGTTCGTGGCAAATAATTGGGCCCGGTTCGAGTAAACACGGCATTTATTGAGAACAAACTGAGATGTCCGTTTAATTGGACGCGGCACGTGTAACCGTATCGATTAGTAGCAATTTGTTTAAAAATATAATCGTCCAGCCCATGGTCAGATCGGAACAGGGACGTGCAATGACCAAGGATCCCATCGATGTTTACAGATAACTACCATCTTAAATTAGCAACGAAACCCACAAACAAAAGAACCATGTCGCCTTAATGGAACCTCCAAGTTTGTTATGGTTACTTGGAACTAATTTGCAAACCCAATGAGGTTCGATGCTTTCGATCAATCACAATGCAAGGAATTATCTCGTTGGTACCTCCGGTAAATGGGTCTGCTCTAGGTGGGTGTTTTGCGTCACTCTGCGATATGACATACACATCATCGGCATATTTCCTCTCTGATTGGGCAACGTGCAGGCTATTTACCAGCGCATCACTTTACCGCGAACCCAATCGATCAGCAACAATTTTCTCAAAACATTCGTTCGATTTATCCGAGCTTGTCGTTTCGTGTATCGTCTAATTACGAGGAAATGCGATTTTTTTAGGTCAATTAATCGTACCGCTGTCGCATTTTACCGACATCGATTGGGCAATTGCCAATCGCAAGTTTTCGTATTTGGCTAATTTTCAATCGCTTGATTTGCTAATCTTGGGTTTCGTTTTAACTCCATGGCCTGGTTTAAAGGAAACTTATTTTCGATCTTACCCGAAAATCTCTCTAGGCTCCAGACTGCTGGAAGTGCTCTATTTGGGCGCAAAAGACTCTACTGTGAAATAGCAAGTCCTGCTCTATCATCTGCACTCTCTATCTACTTTCCAACTGCTCTCATTTAGTATGATATTCTTATCTTTCTTGGGTTTAACTTTGAACATCGTTGATTTCATTACGTTTCGGCCGGACTACAGCGCCATCATCAGATTTAAAATTTACACAAACTCATGATTGGTAAAAATCAACGTTCTTGTAGGTCTTTGCCTTCTTGAAACCTTAAATTTGTCTCTCGAAAGACAAATTTACGGTTTCAAGAAGGCAAAGACCTACAAGAACGTTGATTTTTACCAATCATGAGTTTGTGTAAATTTTAAATCTGATGATGGCGCTGTAGTCTCGCCGAAACGTGATGAAATAAACGTCTACAATCAAGGCACAGGCAAGCAAAACCTCAAACTATAATGTGGTGCTTGTGAAATGTGTGTAGGGATGTTTTAATACTGAAAGTTCCACTATTGACCCTTTCAGATCCTCTCTGATTCAGTTTCAGTTTCAGCTACTTTCACAGACTTTCACTCTCATTGTCTTAACTGAACTGTGTTGTTCCAGATTATAAAGCAGCCATGCAAGGGGTGGTTTTTGCTCCGGAAAATCCTCAACAAGGCTCGCCACCACCCAGCAACGTTCCAGGTAAGTCCCAACTGCTCGTAATTGTTTGTGGGCGCCAACAGCAGAATATTGACCTTTACCGTCATATCTCAGTGATTTCTGGTACTGGCGAGGCGAAAACACATCGGCAGATAAGGAACAATCCCAAACAACATCATCAGCCTTATCTGGAAGGAAACTGAAACCTGTATGCGGTTTGTCGAGCGTGACGAATCTCATTGTGGTCCATTTTAATCAGGCCTGGGTTTTCCGTTTCGGAAAAACAAACGTCCACAGTCTCATGGGCGCGTCAATGGTTTTTTTCGTGGGTTTTAAGCGCCGCGCCTTAAAACTCTCATCTAGAATGTGATCTTTGCAACGGCGACCCTCTAGGCTGTTGGAAAGCGTTGCATTTTCCATCTGCATCCAGTTGATACCTGCCGGCACGTAGGCGATTTTCCAATAAAAAAATGATTGCCCAAGACCTCTAAAAACAATGAAGCGACGATTTGGGTCAAGTAAATGATCGTCTGTTTACCAATACGGCGACAAAGAAACGTTTCATTTGCCGATGACGGTTTCAAGTCAGGTACATGCCAACCGGATGGTACAGAGTGTCCGAATAGGGATAACTGGACATTGATCATTGACCGCAGGGTGTGTCCCAATTCCTCCTCAATGTAGCAAAAAACCCTTAATTTTCCTCAGATCATGTGAATAAATAATGCTAAACATCCGATTGACGCACAAATCGACGAACTGGACTAAAGTTGAACAAGCTTTGCTCAGCCAGGTGATACGGGGAATAAATCTGGGATTGTCTTTAAGTAAACCAATCGAACGATAAAGCCGGAAGACAAGAGATCTCCGTTCCGATGATTAACTAAACAAATGCACGCGGTTTCTTTGTCCGCGTCAACAACTCGCACGTTTCTTCACTTTATCGGTTATTTTGAAACACAATTGGGCCGCACCAAATCAGAGCTACACGACAATTCCTATGTGTGTGTGTGCCACACCCGTCTACAGTCAAGTGGTGTCTTACACCTGCCACACTTCGTTTGCTCAGTTCAGTTAACAAATCCGCATTTCTCTGCACTTGTGTGAGTGAAACTTTCGCCGGTTCTTCTTCATTTGCCCCGGTATTCATCGGATTTAAGGGACGCCCAGTTGGTTCCCATGGCGACCGTGCATCAACGTCGTCACTCGCCATGTGAACGTACCTCAGTTGAAGTGTCATGACTATTACAAGGGTCGCAAGATTAGTTGACGGGTGACTGAGCATATTTCATCAAAATCGACGCAAGCGTCCGTCACTAACAGAAGAACGATTTATATCGATATCGACTTCAGGTGATTTTGGTGAAGACTCGCTGGAAACAATTCAGTAAATTTTCATATTCGCAACAAGTCAAATTCATTACTGGGCTTCAGTCATTTATTAGGTATCAAAATAGGTTTCGGTGTATTTTTCCACCATCATCAGTTTTTATGTGTAGCGTTGTTGCTGCTTTAAGCCTTGGCAGGCATTTGGAGTTGCACACTCCAAAGGCATATGTTTTTTTATATATTTTAAATACTTTGCAAGAAACAAACAAAACAACCCTGTATACAATTCGCAACAAAGTCAGAAAGAGGTTTCAAACCGATCAAATTCCCGATTCAATAAATCACATAAATACGAGTATTTAGTCCTCCTGTGCGACCGGCCATCAACTATCGTTTGTTCTAGTTACCGCAATGGAGGAACCACTCGAAGCCAACCGAACCAAAGAAGCGCTAGACGACCAAAGCAACCGCACCGATTCGGGAATCTTCTCGACCACAACCAACACGTCCATAGAGGCGTGTGAGAGCGACAATCGCAGCGACAATCGCAGCGACTGCAGCTCGCCCGAACGGAAATACGTGTGTCCCATCTGCGACAAGATGCTGACGTCGCAGCACAACTTCACGCTGCACATCCGCTCGCACAACAATCAGGGGGAGGATCAGGCCAGCGAAAAGGGCTTCGCCTGCCGCATCTGCCGCAAGGTGCTGAGCTCCAGCTCGAGCCTGGACCGCCACGTGCTGGTCCATAGTGGAGAGCGGCCTTTCCATTGCAAATTCTGCGGCGACACGTTCACCACCAATGGAAACATGCATCGGCACATGCGCACCCATTCGACCAAAGGGGAGAACTACGAGTCGGATGGGAGCAGCGACAGCGGCAGCTCGAGAAGCATCGAGTACAACAACAACAAGGTCGAGTCGAAGCCCTGCCAGAAGAGGCGACTGGAGGACGCAGATATGGACCAGAAACTGGACGCCAAACGACCGGCCTTGGGCCCGTTTAGGTGTCCAGTCTGTCAAAGAACCGATTTTAACTCGCCGGGGGTTCTAGAAGCCCACTTGGAGGACAACCATCCAGAGTACCCAGCAATCGGCAGCCAGAGAGCGGCCAACAACAAACAAACTCACCCCCTTACCAAAGAAAAGGCGCCCTCCAAGCAGCCGGTGCTCGGGTTCCAAGACCTCACCTTCGTGGACTTCTCCAGCGAGAAGTTCCCCCACATTGCCAGGCGGGAGTGCGAGCGCAGCCTGCACAAACCTGCATCGTGTGGGCCGAAGTTCCAATGCCAGAAGTGCCTCAAAGCCTTCCCCTGTTCCAGCTCGCTGGCCATTCACGAGAAGAGTTGCCTCGAAGCGTCCCCCGGTCTGAATTTGAGCGGCCGCAACGGGATCTGTGAGGACGATATCCGCCGAACTGAGTTCTTCTCCCGGCTGAACCTCCAGGACAACGACAAAATCCCCGAGAAGCTGATTCCTACCAATAAGCTGAGGGAGCAGCTGGTCAAGTTCATGGACAACAAGGACTTGGCTGATATCCCATCGATTCTGTCCAATATTCAAAAGCCCAGCGAGCTGCGACTGCCGCCAACCAAACATCTCGTCGACCAGGACAACAAGCAGGAGAACGAGGAGGAATCGCAGGATTCGTTCGCCATAGAGTTCCGCAAAATGAAGCTGCGTGGGGAGTTCCCGTGCCGACTGTGCACGGCGATTTTCCCCAATTTGCGCGCCCTCAAAGGCCACAACCGCGCCCATCTGAGTGGCAACACCAACGGAACGTACTACTGCAACATGTGCCCTCACTCCTCAATCGACAAGGCCGCCCTGATCCGGCACATGCGGACGCATAACGGGGATCGTCCCTATGAGTGCTCGCTTTGCAACTACGCGTTCACCACCAAAGCGAATTGTGAGCGCCATTTGAGGAATCGACACTCCAAAACAACCAGGGAGGATGTCAAGAAGTCCATCATCTACCACCCGTCAGAGGATCCCACCAATGACGAGCTGAACAAGCTGACCGTTAGGGAGGAGGACAGGAAGCACAGCTTCAACTCGTCCAGCGACTTTGATGGCGCCTCAATCTCCAAACATACGCGCAGTAAGTACATTAAATGAGACACCAAATGATCGAAAGGGCACTGAGACGTGTGGTCTAACTTTAATTGAAAAAAATGTCCGTCTCTTCGGCCTAATAATGGTTAAAGGTGGGCCTGGAGAGCGCGCTGAATTTTTAGGAGTTGGCGCAGTGCTATGCCAATGGCTTCGTGCGCCAACCCAACGCACCGGCGCAGTAACTCCGTTGTTCCAAAATCTAAAAAGAATTTTTTTGAAAAAATTTCTGATTTGAAAACACAAATAATATCGCAGTCCCCTTTTGATCATGCGCTTAAGGGACACCCTGCATAACGCTTGAAACGCACTGATTCTACAGAGTGGCCCAATACAGGGTGATTCAAAATTGGCGGGTTGGGGAGTACAAGAAAAATATTGAAATTTTTTTTTTTTTTAATATTTCGAGAAGATATTAATAGTTGAAGGTCGAATTTCAACTGTGTTTTTAAGCATTATTTTGAAATTGTTCCATGTTTAATTGGCGGCATATTCGAATACTTAAGCATTCAAAAAGAAAAATTACGATCTTTGCTTCAAGTTACGAAAATTTGCGATATTAGAAAAGTTCTGTTCTAAAATTTTTTGATGGAAAGGCTTGTTAATAATAACCATAATGTGTCATACTGTGACTTACTTTGAATTTTCTTTCACGAATTTGCGGATCTGCGATTAGTTCAGGGGAAATTCTACAGTAACATGGCGGAAGCTGAAAGAACTCACGCCAACGAAGGGCAAGGAAAGTAGTTCCAGGAAGATAGTGGACGACAATCGATCTTCGGGTTCCAAGCACAGAGGAACAAGTATTGGATATAATCGAATCAGGGCCTTCCAGGGGCACTCAGAGCCCAATAACTGACACTTTCCCAAGCACCAAATAAATACCGAGGAAGGGCTACATTCCTACCACGTTTGTACGATACACACAGCACAAGGAGATACGAATGGA
>NW_026018985.1:0-6838 GCF_020466585.1 Dendroctonus ponderosae | reverse complement strand
CTGTTCTGTCAGGAACAAGATTTGAAACAAAACCTAGCTGGTAGGAATAGGTTGATGTTGCTTTCCTGCTTATTTATTTTTACATTATTCGAAGGTCTAATTTTCCAACTATTAGTGGATGGTGTAATGTTTATTATTTTCTAATTTCTAGTAGAAGGTTGTATGCTGAGTCAGTGATTTACAGTTACTTTTTCTGCGGCTATCGGTCGAGCGATTAATCCAAACACAGGGAATCAGGGACGCTTAACAAACAACGGCCTGTTGAAAGTTACCTTTAGCAATTTGCCTCTATACATGGACAAATCGCCCAATTTCTTCAATTTGACCTCATAGCTCTGTCCCTGATTCAAGTATGTTAAAGTGTCCTCATTCTGTTTGGTGGCAATGCTGGTGGCGGCCGCCAAAACATACTGGAATCGACAATCTTCCAGCGAACTGTAATTATTGGTGGAAGAGACTCCAAAGTTGTCCTGGGAATGTGGCGATGTAGACAAATTGTTGTCTGCAAAAAGCATCGAACATAACGAAAATTCAGCCAGAATAGGAGCGGTGCGCACTCACTATCAATAACGCTGTGCAAATTAACCAAGGCACTTTGGCTCAAAAGCTGATTGATTGTGCTGTTGAACATGTTCTGGCTGTTCTCCTCCATGGTGCTGTTGATCGGATTCACCATGGCTCCTTTCTGTGTCGATGTAGGGCTTTGCCGATTGTGACGAGCCTGTGAATGAGCCACCTCGTTCATTGTGGGAGACAGAGCTTCCTGTTTGAACACCATCAGACTGTTCATTGCTGACTTCGACTCACTGAAACAATAACAAAATTACATTATTTCCTATAGAGATAAATTAATAGAAGTTCTTGAAACTGTCTGTGCTGCGAATTTTTATATTACACTATCGTTATATAACAATTATCTCTTCTGTACGAAAAATATGGTACAATGGTCTCGGTTGCATAACCAATTTTAAATGGTATCAGCTTATGCAAAATGATCTAACAGATGATTTTATGTGCCGGTTACTTGATAATATTAAAGGCAAATAAAGGTTCCATGCGATCCTGATTAAAACCTGTTCCTTTAACGGCCTGAAATAGAGATTACTGATCCTTTTGTACGTGTTAAGCGAAATACAGGATGTTACATGGCAAATGTGGCAATTATCGCCTAAATTGGCCGATTAGCCCATTATTGTTTTCAGATTGCCGTGTATGTGCCACTTTGTTAGAGCGCGCTGGCTATTTGCTTTGCAATTTGCAGGCACTCAAAAGTGGCAAAAGCTCAAATTAATCGACCTAGACGATACAGACAGCGTTTTGTAGACAAAAATCTATATATAGACGTTGGTACAAAGCCGTTTATTCAGAGGAAATCAATAGGCGTTTATTCGCCGGCGACTGCTGAGAAAATTTGCATTATTTATTACCTACCTGGAATAATGATTTGCGGATAAATCCGCATCCAGGTTTAGGGAATTGTCGATTTCCTGCTGGATATCTCCATAGTCTTCCACATTCCATTGCGAAGGCATTCTCGTCGAACCTAAAAAATTGAAGAAACCATCATAAGTTTAACATGTTAGCATTTCATTGTATGGAAACTTCCGTTTTTGGGCCATATTTTGCCAGCGATTTGATGTAAAAATCGCATCGTGGGGACGGACATTTCCAGGTATTACGACTTTTTGAATCTTCTAGATCATGGTTTTGCGCATCGTTCATATTAGAACGCGCTATTCAAAGCAGCAGAAAAAAGTTAAAATAGTGTGTAATTAGTCCGTTTGTACAAGATTTATAAAACGCATTGGTGCTGGTTGCGTTCCCCGTGTTTGTTCCGATATTTGCGCTCATTGCATTTTTTTGCAAAATATTAATTCGCTTTATTGTGCAGGTAAAACCTAATTTTATCTTTGCCTGTCCATGAAAATAAGTCAATTGAACTCTACACTTTTGCAATAACAACAAAACGTGCCAAGCAGCAATTTTCTTTGAAATTCCAGTTCGACACGTGTAAGACATGCTTGTCGTCATCAAAAAAAATCGAGCCCAACCAAGCGGCATCAGCTTTGATTATCGTAATGAGAACTTTATTGTTATGACCTTTTTCATTTAGGACACTTAAGAAGAGTCATATCACTTAGTAATATTTGAACAGTAACTGGCAAGTTTGCATTGTTGTAATTCATAACAACAAAAAAAATTATGCTTCAACATTTTCAATGTGAGCTTAAGGTCTAGCTGGTTACCTAATGTTTGGCTCTGAAAGAATCAAATTCTTGATGACAAATCGTCATTTATCGTTTATGTAGCTGGCGGTTTTGCTATTGATTTGAGTGACCCAGAATGGCCTTTGTATGGCCAGTGATAAATGTATCTCAAAACAGCTTCTGATAGTAGAATTTTGAACTCGATTCCACACCAATTGTTGAATGTTCGCTCGATCAATCAATAGAAATTACATACCCAGATTTACCGAGTAACAGAACGGTTCCACAAACATTATTCAAAAATGTTCACCACACTGCCTACTTCAGTACCACTGTTGGGCAAAATGGATTTTAAGTGTCTATTTAATTAACTAATTAAGCCCCAAGAACAAACAAGATTTGACAAATCGACAGTCGATTTGGGTGCCAAACAATTTGGTACTCTTATGTAAGAACCAGCTAAAAAAACAATAACCGAGGCCTTGGAGTTCTGGTGTAGGCTAATGTGATTTGATTTGGTCCGCGAAGGAAGACTAAGAACTGTTGCTGAGCCCGGAATGCAAAACTTCCTATTTATCTTACATTTGCAATAACACGACAAAAGTACTGGTAACCGAACAATACATTTGCCTTAAGCGATGTCAATTGAGATCAACTGCTAATAACCAAGATGTTCACGCTTCGGTACCATTAATTAATACGCTTGTTTTCTAGCTTAATAATTAAAAGCTCCGAATACTAAATGGTTAAAACATGCTACCAATAAATTCAAGCACGCAAATTGTCGCTACATTAGAAAGAAGATTTTTTGTGCGATTTACTAAATGTTTTGCCGAAAAACTTCAGATATACAGAATGTTTGGTAAGTCAATGGATTCCTTGCGAATGGTTGCAATAAATCGAGTTGAAACGAAAATGTGGAACATACTTTAAACAACATTTGTATCACATTTGTGGTTAACCCTCAAAATATATAAAGTTTCATTTATGGTAATAAACCGGATTCCGTTCTGGCCATTTCATCTGAAACACTCTGTAGGTTGTAAATGCGAACAACGTATCAAAGTGCACTGTTTTGCTGCGCTGAGCAAATACGTCGAAGTTCTCGCTCATTTTTGGCTCTAAAACCGAAACATTCTTTCTCTACTGGGTCAATTTTTCAGATGTTCGCAAGTTTGAGTTGAGAGAGCATTTGCGCAAGAAAACTTTGCGATTTGAGCAAGCAGTAGAACATTTCCCCAATTCTTCTCATATTCCCTGATTACGCCACATTTTCTCAGTTCGAAAAATGTCCACTAAATTGATTACATACTTTTGTAGACGCTATCGAACGTTAACATCTTATAGGCCCTCGAATGCAGCAAACACTCACTAATTTTACGACTAACAAGCATTAGCTTGGCAACCACAAATCATCATCAATTCAATGAAAACATTGCGAAGACAGACGGAATACAAAGTTTTGATAACTTGCGTATCTGTAGTTTGAGATAACTGAATGCCACTTTCCAGATAAGGTTCGGTTACGTTGGATTTTATATAAATACTGGAATTAACTTACAGACGACCCAGAATTCATGGATTATTTTATGTGCTCAAATTGGTGTTGATGACAAATTAGTTCCGAATTCGACAAAACAAGGCGGGTGAATATAATTTCTTCGTAACGTTTTCGCATTCTACTTCCTTGAGCAGTTGCGCAGCAATCGCGCTTTCATATCCAGATATTTTAAAGTTTTGCGCTTTATTAGGATTTTTCTCTTTAAAACCTAAACGCTCGGAGGTCGAACATTTTTGAGGCCCGCCAGGCCAAACATCACATGAGTGGGCGACTGAATAACTTTACAAACAACTTAAATCAAACATCCCTACGATGGTGTTTAAAACATGTCTGTCGCTGCGCCAAACAGAAAAATGTACAATTTTCAACTTGAGCTAAACGAGGCCCATCCGGCAATTAACAACTTGGCCTACTTTAGGCAACTAGACCATTGAAGCGTCTTCTGATCTATACATGAACGAGATTAGCAGGTAACGCTCTACTGTCCACTTCCGCCTGAAAATCTACGTTAAAAATAAACGTTCTCAGGCTGAAAACTAGCCAAAGTAAGACGGCAAAGGACGTCACATCTACACCCACTTTGTGCGGCGATTTTTATTAGCACAAAGTGCTAACTAACTGGTTAAAAGGTACTTCCTTTGTAAAGTAGTTCAGGCCAGTTAGCCGATTCGGGGCGAAGGGAATGGAGATAATGACAGGATTTGGCTGTTTGGTGGCTGTTCAACTCTGCAACACTCACCTTTTCCATTATGTGCAACCTTCTTAACGGCCTCCAATTTCTGATCCAACTCCAACGGGTCCTTCAACAGCTTGAAGATGTTTGGCTGTTTGGTACTGAGCTGATCCTCGCGCAGATCTGACGATATTTTCCGCTTCTTGTTGAGCGGCTTTCCTTCGGCGGTTTCAACATTTTTCAAAGCGTTCCACCCGAAATACTCTTCTCCACTGTCCATCACGATACCGTTGGATAACGCCCACGACTCCTTGGAGCTCGTTGACGACGTTTCGATTAATAGTGCATCAGAGTTCGCATAAAATGTAAAATCCATAATAGGACGACGAAGTCGATGAATGAAACTGACTAGTGCGATACTAGTTTGAAAGCGTGAGGATTTCTAAACGACCTCAACTAGCGAATTTGGAATGAGCCGAATTAAAAAAAAACAATGTGTCTATGGCTATATCGAGCCTACCATCTACCAAGAAATCAGTTCAAAAATGCAGAATTGATGCACTGGAGGTTTTAAAACATAACAAAAAAGGAGTTGTACAATTTCTTGATGCCGGTAGTTTCACGTTGGCGTCGATTTTGCAGGAAGCTGTTGTCGATGTTTAGCATCTTAATGTGCAGGAAGCTAGACTCAATATCCATTTATCACAAACAACGGGTATAAATCAGTCTTGACCCTCTATGTTCAGGTTCTACTTTAGACAGACAACCCAAATGTCGGATGATTATGATCAAACGCGGCCGTCTTGGCGAAACTGCATTTCAATGGTCGTTTGCAAGAAATTTGACCTCAGCAGCGACAACGTGTTAATTCACCAGCTAATTTTCGGGGCTAAATCACTACTACTTTCAAAATCGAGACAAACAAACCGATGGGGGACAATTTGCCTGCTAGCGCCACACTACACCAAGAGCGACTGAACCACGATGTTAAACTTCGCAGAACCAACAGACGAATTACTTAAATTAGTCTTAATATGTGTAATGGGACAATTGGGATATTTGTCTGAATGCATATGCTTAAATCGAAGGCATGAGAAACAAGTTGTCTTGGCAATGCTGTTTTAACTTCTTCGAAGCTGCAGCTCAGCTACGGGAAGACGTTGTTCACAACCTGGAAATCAAAACAAACGAAATAATAGCGAGTTTCTACAAAGATACAAACATTTTTCAACATTGATAGGCTTTCATAAAGTTACATAGTTACACAGTATTTTGGCCAAGTCACAAGCCAGGACCGGTTTCCGATATATTAGTACTAATTTCTTCTTTTTCGCCCAAATCGGACACAACGCTGAAGATGCTGGCCATGCGTGCTAGCAAAACGTCACGACCAAAGTGACAAAAGAAGTTCGGAACCGGTCCTGGCTTGTTACACACACAAAGACAAACTAGTTATTAGATTTGTTATAATCAATTGAAGAAAATCCCGAGCGCTCCGCCGTGTTCGTCATCTTAAATCTCGAAAAGAATGACCCGATTTTTAAGCTGCAGAGTTTTTGGACAAAAGTTGGCGAAAAAAACATTTTTTTGTCTTGGGCCAACAGTTTGACTTGCTTTTTTAGCCTGCGGCTACAGTGTTTTTTCAAAAGATCGAAATCAAAAAGAATGGGGGTGAAACTTTGGCAAATAATTTCTCCGGCTTCTTCAAGTCACCCTTAAGAGGAAAGACCCACGTTTCAAATTGCGGAGTTTTTGGTTAACAGTTTGCGAAAAAAAGCACTTTTTGTTTTGGGCCAACAAGGACCCACCCTTGGAAAAATTTCGACCAAAAACTAAAATTTTACATGCGAGTTTTTTGAGCTTAATTGACTGCTTTCGATGTAAGAAGGTCACAAATATGCAGTTATAAAATATTTGGGTCAATAATAAGGAAAAATCGTCAATTAAAGATTGTGACGGATCAAAAAACGCTTAAAATGTGCCGAAAATGTCTATTATTTCGGATCTGAAACTTCTACCATGTTTTAAATGAGTTCGATGCATTCCTCGCATGCGTGAGCTGAAAATGATGTGAAATTTGAGACATTTTGAGAATATTTTCATTTTTTCACAAAATCGATCCCCACCATTGGAGAAATTTCTACCAAAAATCAAAATTTCACATGCGTGTTTTTTGAGATCAATCGATTCCTTTCGACGTAAGAAGGTCACAAATATGCATTTATAAAGTGTTTAAGTCAATAATAAGGAAGAAATCGTCAGTTAAAGATTGTGAATGCTCAAAAACTCTTAAAATGTGCCGAAAATGTCTATTATTTCGGATTTGAAACTTCTATCATGTTTTTCAGTCAGTTCGATGCATTTCTCGCGTCCGTGAGCTGAAAATGGTGTAAAATT